>NC_143033.1:33432500-33537500 GCF_057628025.1 Oncorhynchus mykiss | reverse complement strand
AGTGTTTACAGGCCTGAGTGGGTGCTCGCTAGGCCGAGGCTGAGGCTGATTGCACTAGAGTAGCCTGTCAGACCATGATTTGTCATGTACTCTATCATCCTTGTCACTCCGCAGAGCGTTGTCATAGGCAACTTACCGCTCCCCCCGCTCCCTCTCCCCCTATTCTCCCGTCTTTGTACCCAGTCTGTGTAGGAAATTTGTATTTACTTTGGGGGAGTGTGATTTGTTCCTCATGGATAATATGACCCTTAGCGGAGTCGGATCATGGGTTAGTTGAAGTGATATTTTCCGGTAATGGTAGTCGTACATCATGGCTGTCAGGCCGGGTTAGGAGGCGAGCACATTACAGCTCCATTTTAGCACTGCAGGCATCTGGGATTATTTTCCATAACCAAGTATGACATGACCGCTCTGCGGAGTGCATTACATTTTTACTAGCTTTTTCTCCTCCCCCGGCAACTTCTGTGGCTTTTCCCCAGGACCCGGAGGGGAGCAGGGGTAGGGGGCAGGGGGATCAGGGCTGCCACTGTGATGGATACCCCGGAGTACCAGCAGCCCCAGCCAAGGTTAGCCAGTGTCACAGACCTACACAGGTCCCCTCCATCCCAATACTGACAAATCCCAACTCCCTCCGAGGCTGACCACAGCAGCCTGCTACCTCACACACACACACACACACACACACACACACACACACACACACACACACACACACACACACACACACACACACACACACACACACACACACACACACAGAGAGAGAGAGAGAAAAAGATAGAGGGAGCAAGGGAGAGGGAAAGAGCAGGCTTTTATTTACAATAACAGGAAGCTATGAAATGAGGGATATAAAAGTGATTGTGCCTTGACATTTGTCCCTCTGAGCAATTTTCGCTTAAGACGATGAATCAGAAAATCACCCCTGACAGATCGAGAACATTCAGACAGCAACACCCCCTCTGCTCCCTTCCTATCTCGATCCCTCGCTCCATCAATCCTTCACTTTCACGGACAGAAATAGTCCTCAGACATGGAACAGAAGACAACGAAAACAGTGGAAACAATGTGGAAGCGCTCTGCTCTGCAGCGTTTTTCCATCCATCCCGCCCTCCCGCCCTGCCTCCCTCCCTCCCGCCCTGCCAAGCAAGGTCAGCGGTGTAAATGCCACCTCTTGCCATTGACAAATGGTCTCCCCCCCTGTCTGGTAATCAGCCGAGCCCCAGAGGTGGGTGAGCAGGAGGAGCTCATTAGCGCGGCTCAGATGAGATATTAATGTGGAGACCTGGGCCCTGGCCGAGCGCTACACTGACAGCATGCCAGGGAGGCCAGAGGGGAGGGGAGGAGAGGGGAGGAGAGGAGGGCAATGGATGGATGGGGATGGACTGATGGTGGGCTGGCTGGTTGATGGATGGCCAGGTCAGCATGCTCTCTCTCTCTCCACACAGGCCCAGCAGGCAGACACACACACACACACACACACACACACACACACACACACACACACACACACACACACACACACACACACACACACACACACACACACACACACACACACACACACACACGGCCATTGGAGAGAAGGTCAGCATGCCCCGAGGAGATTGTTACACTTCTCCCACTGACACACTGATAATTAAACACAACCAATGTAATCAACTGTCAAATTTTCATTTTTTTTTCACTAATTGCATGATGACTAAATGTCAGAGTAGTAATACTGTTTTACGCTATTTATTTTCCTGGTAGGGTTGTGGCCCATTTTAATATATCACTAGCATGTAAGGGCATTTGCATGTACAGTAGCATCCCAGTACATTGTGGGCATTCCTCTGGTATATGTTTCTATGACCCTGTACAGATCTGTGTAACACTGTGGCGGTAGCTGTTTTCACCTCTAGCCATTGTCTCTCCTGTGGTCACTGAGTGACCCTGTGGGCCCTAGTCAAAAGTAGTGCACTATATTGGAAATAGGGTGCCATTTCGGACACAGGTCAAATCGGGATGTGCGATATATCGGCGAACATATCGGAAAATGCCAACATAGGTATTGGCCCGATGTCTAATGCCAATGTGCAAAACCGATGTCAAAGCTGACGTGCATACCTACAGTTGAAGTCAGAAGTTTACAATACTTAGGTTGGAGCTGGCCAACTTAAAGGCGAAATCCTTTAATGCCAAGATAATGGAATTCATTGCCCTTGACAATCAACCGTTCTCTGTCGTGGGTCATGTTGGCTTTCGGGACTAGTCGAGCACGGGTACACACTACCAAGTGCGCTATTTTTCAGATGTTGCCCTACCGGAGTTACAGCATCAAGTGATAGCATCACTTCTATTAGCTTCACAACATACTGTGGAACGCCGTTTGGGTCTTTGCATGTCAAAAAAGGTACATGTCAAATAACACAGTTCTATTATAGACTGGTGTGTGTTCTGAATTTGCACATACAAGCCAAGTGCCACCACTAATATTAGTAGCACTGTCAAAGCTGTACAAAAAAGTCTGAAAACAAGCAAACACCGGCCACGAACGATGTCTTAGGAATACCACGTTGGTAATAAAACACTATTTGTTCGACCACAACTTCTGGGCTAGCTAGCTAGCTTTAGCTTGGTACCTAGCTAGCACCAATACAACCAGCCTGAAAACAATGACCAGTAGAAACTGCAGTCATTTTCATTTTTCTTAGCAATGATTTAGGAATCGTTGTAAGTATTAGCTAGGTAGCCACTTGTTGTTTTCCTATTGAAATTGAACTTCAGTTTGTGAAAATAAATAGCTAGTCAGCTACTTAACCCTGTTTCCCAAAGCTAACATTATAAAAGTACCTCTTTGAAAGTGATGCAGAAGGTTACAATTGGTGGAAACATGCCATATTTAGTCTAGATAATGTTAAACGAGTTTGGAATGTGAAGCAATGAAATGGGGTATCAGTCTACTCGGTGACACCCACAGAACACAACTGTGAACACAACTGTGAAGACTTTACGCAAATATTAGCGTTGTAGCTCTTATCGGGAAACTGTGAATGTGTGAAATCACCTCCCCAGTCAGCCTGTTGTGTATATTGACATTCATATTGCATTATACAGCTTTACATAAGGATTGGGGATCAATGAAATGGGGTATCAGTCTACTCAATACCCAAGATATTTTTTCCCAACGTCCTCCTCAGAGTTATCAGGCTCCAAAACATCCATGCAGTATTGTTTTTCCTCGGAAATAGTGTTCAATACACATAGGTTGACAATAAATGTGTCTTAATTCACAGTTGTTTCAGAGTCCCGCAATAAGAGCTACGACGCTAATGTTCTCTGGGTGTCACTGAGTAGACTGATACCCCATGTCATCGATCCACAATCCATAGGTTAGACTGTACAGTGAAATAAGTATGCCCCTAATGCAATTCTAAAGTATAATACATGCAGTGTGATTTCAACAGATTTTTGTAAAATGAACAAATTATTGTCTTTTGTTGATTTTATATAACAACATTCCAAATTCGTTTAGCATGATCTATTCAATTATGTCATAATTCTACTATTTGTATTCATTTGCATCACTGTCAATTACCAACTTTTATTTTGAAGGTTAACCGCAAAGTCCACTATTGTGGCTAATCCTTATTGTGGCTAGCTTCACATAGATTGGTCCGACCACCATTAATCAAATAAGAACTGTCTTGTAAATTAGGGTAATTTTAGATTATGATACCTAGCTACTGAAACCGATTATGTCGTTTTGCTATGTTTTTGGGGAAGAATATTGTTTTTATGACCAGCACTGTTGCGCGAGACAACTTTACCAGCATCATAGCATGAATCTTTGTGACATATGAAATACGAGTGATATAGTAATCAATGTGTAATAACTACGTAAAAAAATGTATGAACGCGTTAAATTATTATGCGACGTGCAGTCATATTCAGGTCCTGATAGGTCAACAAGCTTATTTGACATGTTAAATAATGTTATTTGAAGTGTCAAATAAGCTTGTTGACCTATCAGGACCTGAATATGACTGCACGTCGCATACATTTTGACACGCAAAGACCCAAATGGCATTCCATAGAAATCCTGGTTGAGAATGAAACAATTGAACAAATGCACAATGAAACAGCACAGCAAGTAAGTGAAAGAAATAGGTTTTGATTATGTTTTACTGGTAAATGCCAAAATAATAACTTTTTTGGTCAGTTTGGTGTGTGTGTATGGAATCTTTATTGAACTAGGCAAGTCAGTTAAGAACAAATTCTTATTTACAACGACGGCCTACCCCGGCCTAACACGGACAACTCTGGGCCAATTGTGCGCCGCCCTATGGGACTTCCAATCACGGCTGGATGTGATGCAGCCTGGATTCGAACCAGGGACTGTAGGGACGCCTCTTGCACTGAGATGCAGTGCCTTAGACCACTGCGTCCATGTGTGTGTTAACTATTTAACTGTACTTGAATGATTAAAAGGCTGCTAAAATGTTAAATATCGTTATCGGTATCGTTTTTTGGGCAAGGAAAATATTGGATATCGGTATCGGTCAAAAATATAATATCGGTGCATCACTAGCCCAAGTACCCAGTCCCTAGTTCCCAGTCACAAGTACCCATTCCCTCATCCCCATTAACAAGTACCCAGTCCCTAGTTCCCAGTCACAAGTACTCAGTCTCTAGTGCCCAGTCCCTAGTTCCCAGTCACAAGTACCCAGTCCCTTGTTCCCAGTCCTTAGTTCCCAGTCCCTAGTTCCCAGTCACAAGTACCCATTCCATCTTCCCCATTAACAAGTACCCAGTCCCTAGTTCCCAGTCATAAGTACCCAGTCCCTAGTTCCCAGTCATTAGTCTCTTCCCCCAGCAGGCATATCCTCATACCCTCATTCTGTCACAGTACATCTCCCTGTGCTAACACTCAACACTACGATGGGGACAATAATCAACATATCACTAATGTCCACTCAGCAGCAGCACACTTGCCCTACTCCCCAAACACTTACACTAGAGACATTGTAAGTAAATACACAGTGATAAAAGGGACAACCCCTGGTCTGCCAGGCTACTAGTGGAGCCCCAATGTGTATTTGGTAGGTGTGTGATGGGGTGATAGACCAATAATCTGAGGGAGGGTTAGGTTACTGCCTCTCTCTATTTCTTCACTGGTCTCTCTCCTCCTCACTGTTGGGCTCACTGGTCCCTGGTGGGGCTCCCTAACACCCACAAGCTCCTACTCTTCCACATGAATCTGGGCATCCATGACTGAGGATCAGAAGAGGTCAGAGGTGACTGCCACACTACACTACACTACAACCTATTTGTCCCTGTGGTATAGAAGCTCTTCTCTCCCTCTCTCCTGGCCTCTCTCTCTCTCTCCTCCTCTCTCCTTCTCTCGCTCCTTCTCTCTCTCTCTCTCTCTCTCTGTCTCTCTCTCTCTCTCTCTCTCTCTCTCTCTCGCTCCCTGTCTCTTTCCCTGTGTTTTCCTAGCTCTCCAGAGCCCTCGACCTCACCATTCATTTATGCCCAACAATAAAAGGTAATAATGTACACGTTTGAATAGGGACAAGGTTGCCAAGTCCTTGAAATTGAATGAAGGGGAAACACTCGGCAGTGGCAACGTTTCAATTCCCAACGCAGAAGGAGAACACAGGCAATGAAAGAATAATTTAATCAGCAACCAAAAACATAAATACACTGTTTGAATTAGATTTTCTCTCCTGTGGAAAGAAAAACATTTCCATCTTTCCTGACCTGAAAAATGTCCCTGGCAAATTGTGGATATATTTCACCTCTTTAATCGGATCCGCTGCATGCAGGAAGGCTTTGCTTTGGAAACAAAACTTAAGCCCTGAAAAATGAACATGTATGTATGTATTTATGTATGTATGTATGGATGGATGGATGCCCTGGGGATTTGTCCTTACACATAATACCATGTAGAGAATAAACCTTCATAAACAAGATATTAATGACATTAGGACTATTTTTTTGAAAATGATTTGACCAGCGGTGTAGTGGTGCCTGGAGAAGTGGGTTTAATGGGTTTAAGTGGGTCTAATTTGCCAAAAATTCCCTTTTGGCCCGCCCGGAGAAGGAAAGGTGCCCTGTGTGAAAAATTCTCTGAGAAACTGACATACACTCTGAATCACCTAAAATGCTAAATCTCATATTGGTCTTTCACAGTCAGACCAACCCAAGCTGCACTGTGCAAGAGGGCTAATATTAGGCCTACTAATGAAACAAAGTAATTAGGCTGTCAACTGAGTCAGAAATTCATAGGTTTCATATTATTTCATTTAAAAAAAATGTTTTTTGCTCTCAAAGTCACACTTTTTAAAGAATAGAAAAACGGTCCATAACAATGCTTAAACCACATCAGGAGGTTTTTAGTGTAGTTACCATTTAATTCAAGTGCACACTGTTGTTGGTTTAGGGTGTTTTTATAGCACATGAGATGGAGTCTCTACAAAACAGCATTGAACTAGAGTCGATGTCCATACTCTACAAAACAGCATTGAACTAGAGTTGATGTCCATACTCTACAAAACAGCATTGAACTAGAGTCGATGCCCATACTCTACAAAACAGCATTGAACTAGAGTCGATGTCCATACTCTACAAAACAGCATTGAACTAGAGTCGATGCCCATACTCTACAAAACAGCATTGAACTAGAGTCGATGTCCATACTCTACAAAACAGCATTGAACTAGAGTCGATGTCCATACTCTACAAAACAGCATTGAACTAGAGTCGATGTCCATACTCTAAAAAACAGCATTGAACTAGAGTCGATGCCCATACTCTACAAAACAGCATTGAACTAGAGTCGATGTCCATACTCTACAAAACAGCATTGAACTAGAGTCGATGTCCATACTCTACAAAACAGCATTGAACTAGAGTCGATGTCCATACTCTACAAAACAGCATTGAACTAGAGTCGATGTCCATACTCTACTAAACAGCATTGAACTAGAGTCGATGTCCATACTCTACAAAACAGCATTGAACTAGAGTCGATGTCCATACTCTACAAAACAGCATTGAACTAGAGTCGATGTCCATACTCTACAAAACAGCATTGAACTAGAGTCGATGCCCATACTCTACAAAACAGCATTGAACTAGAGTCGATGTCCGCAACTCGTGGACATCTAATTAGCATAATAAAAACATCCCCATAACGATCTGTCTGTTTACACTAGAGATACAGTGCCTTGCGAAAGTATTCGGCCCCCTTGAACTTTGCGACCTTTTGCCACATTTCAGGCGTCAAACATAAAGATATAAAACTGTATTTTTTTGTGAAGAATCAGCAACAAGTGGGACACAATCATGAAGTGGAACGACATTTATTGGATATTTCAAACTTTTTTAACAAATCAAAAACGGAAAAATTGGGCGTGCAAAATTATTCAGCCCCCTTAAGTTAATACTTTGTAGCGCCACCTTTTGCTGCGATTACAGCTGTAAGTCGCTTGGGGTATGTCTCTATCAGTTTTGCACATCGAGAGACTGAAATTTTTTCCCATTCCTCCTTGCAAAACAGCTCGAGCTCAGTGAGGTTGGATGGAGAGCATTTGTGAACAGCAGTTTTCAGTTCTTTCCACAGATTCTCGATTGGATTCAGGTCTGGACTTTGACTTGGCCATTCTAACACCTGGATATGTTTATTTTTGAACCATTCCATTGTAGATTTTGCTTTATGTTTTGGATCATTGTCTTGTTGGAAGACAAATCTCCGTGCCGGTCTCAGGTCTTTTGCAGACTCCATCAGGTTTTCTTCCAGAATGGTCGTGTATTTGGCTCCATCCATCTTCCCATCAATTTTAACCATCTTCCATGTCCCTGCTGAAGAAAAGCAGGCCCAAACCATGATGCTGCCACCACCATGTTTGACAGCGGGGATGGTGTGTTCAGCTGTGTTGCTTTTACGCCAAACATAACATTTTGCATTGTTGCCAAAAAGTTCAATTTTGGTTTCATCTGACCAGAGCACCTTCTTCCACATGTTTGGTGTGTCTCCCAGGTGGCTTGTGGCAAACTTTAAACAACACTTTTTATGGATATCTTTAAGAAATGGCTTTCTTCTTGCCACTCTTCCATAAAGGCCAGATTTGTGCAATATATGACTGATTGTTGTCCTATGGACAGAGTCTCCCACCTCAGCTGTAGATCTCTGCAGTTCATCCAGAGTGATCTTGGCTGCATCTCTGATCAGTCTTCTCCTTGTATGAGCTGAAAGTTTAGAGGGACGGCCAGGTCTTGGTAGATTTGCAGTGGTCTGATACTCCTTCCATTTCAATATTATCGCTTGCACAGTGCTCCTTGGGATGTTTAAAGCTTGGGAAATATTTTTGTATCCAAATCCGACTTTAAACTTCTTCACAACAGTATCTCGGACCTGCCTGGTGTGTTCCTTGTTCTTCATGATGCTCTCTGCGCTTTTAACGGACCTCTGAGGCTATCACAGTGCAGGTGCATTTATACGGAGACTTGATTACACACAGGTGTATTGCATTTATCATCATTAGTCATTTAGGTCAACATTGGATCATTCAGGGATCCTCACTGAACTTCTGGAGAGAGTTTGCTGCACTGAAAGTAAAGGGGCTGAATCATTTTGCACGCCCAATTTTTCAGTTTTTGATTTGTTAAAAAAGTTTGAAATATCCAATAAATGTCGTTCCACTTCATGATTGTGTCCCACTTGTTGTTGATTCTTCACAAAAAAATACAGTTTTATATCTTTATGTTTGAAGCCTGAAATGTGGCAAAAGGTCGCAAAGTTCAAGGGGGCCGAATACTTTCGCAAGGCACTGTATCTGTTTTTTTCATGGGCGCCGTCTCAATCCACCACATCTGCCGATGTCGGCTTTCTGCATCTACGGTGGAAGGTGGCAGAGTGACAGCAGTGTTTGTCAGACCAGCAGACATGCCGATAATCGGTCTTCTCACAAAAATGTCTGTAGCTCTCCAAATGGTCTGGGGTACAAACTAATATGACCCCTCTATGATAATATGAGACTCACGACCACGTACATGTCATAAGACTCGTCTGAAGGTAGCCTGGTACCAGTTTAAAAAATGAATGAAAGTAAATGTGGGGCGGGGAAGGGGTTAAATAGTTTTGAGTTTTAATGTCACATGCACAAGTACAGTGAAATGCCTTTCTTGCAAACTCTCAATATAGGACATACACTTCAAAACAAAGGTATTTTTAATAATTTTTTGGACTATCTGTTTTGCCATGGATGAATGTTATTCAATGTGTTTCTATGGGCTAATAGCAGTATGGCCAAATTCAATGTTTCATCACCTTTTTTAAACTTTTCACCTTTTTTTAAACTTTATTTTGTATTTTTTACTAATGACCATATTAAAACAGTTCCATGTGTTAGCTTAGTAGAAAACCATCCTTTGTTGCCTCAGACCTTCGGGTGTTCAAACTGAATGACAACAGTGATTAAAAAAAGAAAGACTTTCTATACTAAGCCCCCTAAAGTGGCATTGGTCAGACCAGACATGCAGTAGTTATGTTGAGCCTCTATGAGAATAATCTGTTTGGGGTTCTAGAACCTTCGGTCATGATATATGAGACTGATATATTTGTGGTCGGATCAAGACTAGGCCGTGGGCCGTGCCCTCCTCAGGTGTCTGTCCTCATCTGTATTTATGACACAGCATTGTCTGTTCCTGGCCTTTAATAATGCATGTACTCAGACCTTGGGTTCAAACCGTAGTCTCTGGAAACCCACTCTTTAGGAAAAAACACTATTGTTGTTATTCAGGACTATTTCCATGGTGCCCATCTTCTGCACTGTCCGTCTGTCTGTCTGTCAGTCCATCTGTCTCGCTCTCTCGTTCTCTCTCTCTCTATATTTCTATATCTCTCTCATCCCTGTTCCCTCTCTTGCTCACCCCCACTCTCTCACCCTCTCTCTCCGTGCCCTCTCTCTTCCTGCCTGCTGAGAGTGATTTCTCAGACACTCCAAGGTTAAACTTTCTCCATGTGCGCGGCGGATGGCGGCGGATGTCAGTTAAGGCCCCGCTCACCTACGCAGAAGCCCTTCGGCGACCAGCTAGTCACTCGCACACATACCTCTGCCCCCTCATTTCCCTTTTGTCAAGCCAATGATTCCTGCAGGCGCTCACTTTAGAGTTTTCTCTCTCCCTCCCTCGCTCTAAAGATCAACCTTGCCTCACAAATGGCTCTATTCCTGAGTTATTCCTGCTTTTCACTGGCTGGCAGTGTCTGTTAGTTGTATAGGTGGTGAAGGATACGCCAGTGAAAGGGTGTTTTTGTTGCTATTGTCACACTAACACAAGGTAGACATTGTGTTGTATTGCGTCGTATGCGAGGCATCGCTGAATAGATCCTTGAAAAATAATGGAAAATAGAAAAGATTCACTCCACGCATTCTCATAACGAGAGTTTTTTATTCGGCACCTTTAGTAATGTCATGTCACTGTGCTTCACTGTTTACTTCCTGGCTACGATTTCTGGTTATGTATGTTTTATGGCATATGGTGGAGTTATGGCTGGTAGCCGCTATATGAGGCAGTGTACTGTATCTCTAACACCCAGGGAGGTCCCAGGTCACCTCCGAAGACCACCCTAAATATGCCGCTCTGACATCCCGCCTGTCACAACAATAGCTGCCCCAGAATGCACAGCGGTAGCTACAAATGATTCTAACGACGCCAGGGGCCTCCCTGGAAACCACCTACAGTACCTAGTAGTTCCTTGCCTCCTTGTCCTCCCCGTCCGTTCCTGTTCCTGCCTAGACCAACGCTAGCTTATTAGAGCCGCATAATTAGGTGGCTTTGCTGCAATGCTGCCTCGTTGAGGCGACGCGAGCAGGTCGGGTCAGAGAAGCATGTCCAACCCCTGTCCTGATTGGTCCTGAGGGATTTATTGACAAAACAGGGAGAGAATCATGTTGGGCTCTAATTATGTGTACAAGACATAGACGGCCCCAGGGAAATTAAATGAAATTCCCCAGCTTGACGGGCTGGTTGTACTTCCCCCATGGGAGCCATTTTGGATCTTATTAAGTCAAGCCATTGTTTGCCTTTATGAGGCCACTGCACTGCGCTAGAGAAAGCCGGCACAAGCTAAATGCTTTTAAGTGGAAGCTTTGGCTTTCCGGCCTTGGCACACATTACTTTAATGAATTGCGATCTTAGTTGATATTGTAAAGAAATAACTTTTTGTTTTACTATAACTTGCTAATGTAACACCTGCGTTGAGCCGGTTGAGCCGCAGTATGTTATTAGTTTCCTATCATGGCGTCTCTCCACAGATGTGTCTCTATAAGCACCTTAGGCCTGATCATTCCCCTTAGCTAGCTACCATGCACACCCTACATACTGGACAGGAATTGATGGCTCTCTGCGTGTGCAAATGAAGTGATAAGAGGTCTCACCCCAGATTACACAGAGTCTAAGTGGCTCTGAGGAAGCTTTATGGAGATGAATGAATTCATGAGGTCAGCTGACAGTTTCTTAAAAAGCAGTATAATAAGGAATAAATCACATGGTTAGCATTTTGTTCCTCCATAATGATTTCAGATGAAAGGGAAGGGGAGGGAGACTCCTGGGCGGTAATAGGAGTACCTGACTATGGAGCTGTTGTAACTGACCCTTGTTTATAGTTCTCTGTTTGCATTAATCATAAGTAACCTCACATTTTAAAACCGTAACATTAGCAGGTAATACTAGCAGGAGTTTAGCGGAAAGGCCCAATACATTAAAGGCCCAATGCAGTAATTTTATATCAATTTCATATCATTTCTGGGTAACAATGAAGTACTTTACTGTAATAGATTCCCATTAAATCAGGCAAAATTAGCTTTTTAGCCAAAAAATGTTTCTCATGTAAGAATTTTGCTGGGACTGGTATGAGGGAGTGGTATGAGTGAGGAGGGGAAAAACTCTAAACTAACTGTTATTGGCAGAGAGGTCTGGAACTCTCTTTGTTATTGGTCTATTAACCAATTTACCGCATGATGATGTCACCATGGAAAGACGAAACTCCTTCCCATGCTAACCTGCTGATTAGGAGGCCCTATATCGATTGTACACTACATGACCAAAAGTATGTGCACATCTGCTCGTCAAACTTTTCAAAATCATGGGCATTAATATGGAGTTGGTCTCCCCTTTGCTGCTATAACAGCCTCCACTCTTCTGGGAAGGCTTTCCACTAGATGTTGGAACATTGCTGCAGCCACAACAGCATTAGTGAGGTTGGGCACTGATGTTTGGCGATTAGGCCTGGCTCGCAGTCAGCGGTCCAATTCATCAAAAGGTGTTCGATGTGGTTGAGGTCAGGGCTCTATGCAGGCCAGTCAAGTTCTTCTACACCGATCTTGAAATATAATTTCTGTATGGACTTCACTTTGTCATGCTGAAACAGGAAAGGGCTTTCCCCAAACTGTTTCCACAAAGTTGGAAGCACAGAATTGTCTAGAATATCATTGTATGCTGTAGCTTTAAGATTTCCCTTCACTGGTACTAGGGGCCTAGTCCGAACAATGGAAAAACAGCGGCAGACCATTATTCCTCCTCCACCAAACTTTACTGTTTGCACTATGCATTCGGGCAGGTAGCGTTCTCCTGGCATCTGCCAAACCCAGATTCCTTTGTCGGACTGCCAGATGGTGAAGCTTGATTGATCAGTCCAGAGAACGTGTTTCCACTGCTTCAGAGTCCAATGGCGGCAACCTTTACACCACTCCAGCCGACGCTTGACATTGCACATGTTGATCTTAGGCTTGTGTGCGGCTGCTTGGCCATGGAAACCCATTTCATGAAGCTCCCAACGAACAGCTTGTGTACTGACGTTGCTTCCAGAGGCCATTTGGAACTCTGTAGTGAGACGATTTTTACACGCTACAGCACTCAGCGGTCCCTTTCTGTGAGCTCTAACAGGGCAACATTCTGTTGGCAAAATCACTACATATCCCAACGAGCCAAGCAGGGAGAGGCTGCCTGTCACAGTTCCAAGACCAGTTAGAAATGTCCAGCTAATCCTACGCCAATGACGCCCGTAGATCTCAAAACTGAACTTGGATCCATGTTAAGTAGCACGGATATCCTCTGCCACCGTTGTCTTAGAAAACGACAGATAGCTCAAACTAGTCATGACTATTCAACAAAACAATAAATCATTTTCAAGTTTCTTTCCAGTTTTGAAGTTGAGGGTGCAGTATTTATGAAGTTTTGCGATGAGGACAAAAACTAGCATAGTTCAGCTAGTTTAGCCAGGGAAAACTGGGGAAAACAAGCTCGGGACAGGATATAGCTGGGCACACATGCACACTAGGCTAAATCAGGACACAGATTTTTGTTTTTGTGCCCTTATATCAGGAGCTGGCTGCGAAAAAGTGATGGGCTAGAGCTGGCCTACAATATGACATTATTCATTTTGCTTCTCTGATTGGTTAGATTTGTTAGAGACGATCCAAATGGTGATTAATTTGTTTGTACAAAGATTTTGAAGTCACACAAACAACTTCTAGGATGGTGGTTTCAGACTGAATGTATGTAGCGATCGTTGGAGCAGCGTAATTCAATTCCGGGTGAGTGGTCAGGCAGCGAGACTCTATGCTGTCTATCTGCTCACAGATTTGAATCATGCTCCATTTATTCACTCCTATTAAAGTCTCCTCAGACATTTGACTCTCAGATACAGATGCACAAGACTTTATCAAATTGGAACCATGCGTGAAAATGTCAGACTAGCTCATCTAACAACACATTGACTGATTATATTGTCCATTAAACATGACATATGTCAGCCGAGATGTCCAACACTCTGTCACTGTTGTCCCGTGGCCATGTGCCAGTGCTAGTACATATTCTCCGATTGTTAGGAAAATCCCCAAAAATGATTTCCGGAAGATAAAGATGCTTTTCTTCCCTGTTCTCATGCTTGGGGAAAAGACAAGGATGTGTTCTGAATGCCAAGTAGAGGTGATTCATACAGCCACTACCATCATTAATGATATTTCTGTTTGCAGGGCAGTGCACAGACCTTTTAGGGGGCAGGTGCTCCAAAATACATTTTTGTGAAATTAAGTTTTGCGTAGGCCTATTTATTTCTGCAATAACAAACTCACTCATCACAACTTGGAAGCAAGCTAGTTACAGTGACTCCTAAAGACATGATTGACTTCGGTAAAATAGGGTACGCTATTAGCTGATTATTGATGTTAGTGATTGATATAAATCTGATAGTTAGCTAGCTTGATACATTTGGTTACTGATTGTGATTTATCTTCAATGCTTTAAAAATAAATCTTCATAATATAGCATAATGCTAAATATAAGGCTTGTGCGGATATTGTTGTATATCGTTGTTAAAGACTCGAGTGTTCAGTGCTTTATTTGTAAATCAAGAGGTGCCAGGGAAAAGAAAAGGACTGAGATGTGGGTGACCTGGGGCGATTTATTTTCTCAACCTTTATTATAAAGCATTGCATGCATATCATTGCATTTGTGTAGTGGCATAGAGCAGTAGAGTAGAGGTGCTTACACAGTGGTAAAGTACTACTTAAGTAGTTCTTTTGGGTATCTGTACTTTGGGGCGGCAGGTACTTTTTGGGTATCTGTACTTTGGGGCGGCACGTAGCCTAGTGGTTAGAGCGTTGGGCCAGTAACCGAAAGGTTGCAAGGTCATATCCCTGAGCTGACAAGGTAAAAAGCTGTCCTTCTGCCCCTAAACAAGGCAGTTAACCCACTGTTCCTAGGCCATCATTGTAAATAAGAATTTATTCTTAACTGACTTGCCTAGTTAAATAAAGGTACAAAAATATATATATATACTTTAGTATTTATATTTTTGACAACTTTTACTTTTAATTCACTACATTCCCAAAGAAAATAATGTACTTTTTACTCTATACATTTTCCCTGACACCTCTCTAAAATGACAATGGATGTGGCTTATGGTAGAGAAATTAACATTCAATTCTCTGTCAACAGCTCTGGTGGATATTCCTGTAGTCAGCATGCCAATTGCACCCTTGCTCAAAACTTGGCATTGCATTGTGTGACAAAGTGGCCTTTTATTGTCCCCAGCACAAGGTGCACCTGTGTAATGATCATGCTGTTTAATCTGCTTCTTGATATGTCACACCTGTCAGGTGGATAGATTATCTTGGCAAAAGAGAAATGCTCACTAACATGGATATAAACAAATTTGTGCTCAACATTTTAGAGAAATATGCTTTTTGTGCTATTGGTAAATTTCTGTTATCTTTTATTTCAGCTCCTAAAACATGGGAACAACACTTTACATGTTGTGTTTATATTTTTGTTCAGTATATGTCTGAATGTTGGAGTGTGCCCCTGGCTATCTGTAAAAATAAATAATCATAAAGAAAATGGTGCGGTCTGGGTTGCTTAATATAAGTAATTGGAAATTATTTATAGTTTTACTTTTGATACTTAATTATATTTTAACAATTGCATTTACTTTTGATGCTTAAGTATATTTTAAACCAAATATTTTTAGACTTTTACTCAAGTAGTATTTTACTGGGTGACTTTCACTTTTACTAGTGTCATTTTCTATTAAAGGTATTTTTACTTTTACTCAATTATGACAATTGGATACTTTTTCCACCACTGTGCTTACAAACGCTGTACACATGGGGACCATTTTTAGTAGCCTAGGGTCCTGGAAAAGTTTGACCTTTTATAAACGCATTTCATGCAATTCTGGAAAATGGTGTTTCATAAAGTAAGTACACATATTTTCCCCGTCTTCTCGCCATTAAATCGAGGAAGTCTTTGCCTTTGCAGCCTGAATAGGGAATGTTTTATGTACGAACCGGTCCACAGGGGATACAAGTGTATAGCCGGCTGCATACAATGCCT
Source organism: Oncorhynchus mykiss (assembly GCF_057628025.1). Taxonomy (NCBI): domain Eukaryota; kingdom Metazoa; phylum Chordata; class Actinopteri; order Salmoniformes; family Salmonidae; genus Oncorhynchus; species Oncorhynchus mykiss. Next base: position 33,521,618 of record NC_143033.1, on the reverse strand, counting down.
TTGGACGGTAAGATGAAACGACTCAAAATGGCCAACTGCCGGCCTTTGGGATACACTGCATCTATGATTCTGCAAGGAAATAAATGATGAAGGCTACTACGCGTAGGCTATCAGCCAACCAGATATTTACTGTTGATATTTAAACTAGGTAGTTCGCTACACACTTGACTGGTGACCGCATTTCAAGCCATGCGTGTTTGAATACCGGGCAATCTCCGAACAAGGTAGACTGGAAAAAGGCACAACCAACGAGTGGGGTAGGGGTGGCGAACTTGATGATGTCACAATGACTTGGGGGCAGTGGGTTCAGAACAACAATGACAAAAACGGTATACCCCTCAAAAATGATATATAATCAATCGGTGGTTCATGCCCTGAATGCTGATTGGCTGACAGCCATGGTATATAAGACCGTATACCACAGGTATGACAAAACATTTATTTTTACTGCTCTAATCATGTTGGTAACCAGTTTGTAATAGCAATAAGGCACCTTGGGGGTTTGTGGTATATGGCCAGTATACCACAGCTAAGGGCTGTATCCAGGCATTCCACTTTGCTTCGTGCATGAGATCAGCCCTTAGCCCTGGTATATTGGCCATATACCACACTTCCTTAGGCCTTATTGCTTAATTATACCACCACCCAAAAGGGCACTAGTGGCAAAGGGGCAGGTGCTCAGGTAGACCCCTATCTGTGGACGTGCCTGTCTGTTTGGCTCATCATGAAACAGAGGAAAGCAAGAAAAAGAGAGGTAGAATGTCAGTGAGCGCACAGACACATTTATGGGTGGCATTTTAGTTAGCCTGCATTGCATTGGGCGGTATTATGTGATTTACTATCTGTGATTCCTACCCAGACACCAATTTCATGATGTCTATCAGTGCCATGCACACTTTTCATTCCTCTTTTTATCCATAGTTTCTCTCCCTCCTCCGTCCTCTTCCCTTATCATCCCTCTCTTCCTCCTACACACTAAACCCCCACCAACCCACCCCTGACCTTTGGTGGTGGGAGATAGTTCATTATCTATGAGCGACCTTCCATCTGCATTCATGGCTACTCTGGGAGCCATTAAGATTAGGATGGAAATCTCACAAGCCATTACTGGGAGGCGCGCGGAAGAGCACAGGGCTCACTGCAGACACGCTAATGGACTCATTTGTAATTGGGAGAGAGGGAAATGACTTCGCTAGCCAGCAGCGGCTTTGTTTGATGGAGTATGGCGGGAGCGCATGCTAGATTTGACAAATGAACAAATGGGGGTTCTCGTCATCGCCGTCTTTGTGTGTGCGAGTCGTACGGGCTGTTCCTCGTATACCCCCAACACAAGCATGCACACACACAAGTACACACAAGCAAGCCATCTACCTCTGCATCTGACTGTGTCCTGTCCTGACTAGCTCTCCATGCGTGCCCATAATATTATTATTGGGGGGGGGGGGGGTTAAGGGGACAGTCTTTTAGGCACTCTCTGTCATTGCATTATCACTATGGAACAGAGATATGCTACTAGGCTTTCCAGTGGGGTGAGTAAAGGTTGAAATGGTATTTAATATTATCTTTAGATTTGGGTTTAGATGCCTTAAAGGACCACATAATGTAGCCACAAGTTGATACACTACTTTCAGCAGGCCTCTACCATGATAGTTTTATAGTTATGTAATTTAGGCTTCATTTAATGTTTATTAGCAACGTCTGAAAATGCAGGTGTGGTTATTGTGATTTATTTCATATTTCTGATTATTTATTATTATTACTTTCATTTACAAAAAATACAATTTTTTTTTATTTAAAATTTCTCTGTGGTTCGCCACATACAGCGGTTGTGATTGGCTTATTAGCGTGCTTATATATAACTATATACATTTTTCACATCACCTCTTTTATACAGGCAGTAGGATAGGCAGTAACATGCGCCAAACCTTTTCCTGTAAAAACGTCAAATATTATACTGGACATTTCCAACATGGCCGGCAGGAATTTGCATTAAAAAGGCTAGTTTATCAAAGGTAACTCCCCAGAGATTAACCTGACAAGGGTGAGTGAGTGAGTGAGTGAGTGAGTGAGTGAGTGAGTGAGTGAGTGAGTGAGTGAGTGAGTGAAAGAGAGAGAGAGAGAGAGAGAGAGAGAGAGAGCGAGCGAGCGAGAGAGAGAGAGAGAGAGAGAGAGAGAATATTTGAATGGCCCATTGTAGCTAGGGCCAAGCCTCTCTCTGCTCCACTGATAGGGGGAAAATAGACCCTGTTTTCTACAGGCAGAGAGCTCATATAGACCTACATAGAGAACAGTTGGGGCCATAGTATTAGTATTAAATGATGTGTGGTAAAGGTAAACAATGTCTGTCCGTTCTATGTCTAATTTGATTTATTTGTTTTAGTCTGGCAGATGTTGGGAGGTGAGGCAACCAAAGCATATTGGGTGTGTGCGTGTGTGTTTGTACGTGCGTGTGTGTTTGTACGTGCGTGTGTGTTTGTACATGCGTGTGTGTTTGTACATGTGTGTTTGTTTGTACGTGCATGTGTGTTTGTACATGCGTGTGTGTTTGTACATGTGTTTGTACGTGTGTGTTTGTTTGTACGTGCATGTGTGTTTGTACCTGCGTGTGTTTGTACTTGCGTGTGTGTGCGTGCATGCGTGCGTGTGTGTTTGTACGTGCGTCTGTGTTTGTACATGCGTGTGTATGCGTGCGTGTGTGTTTGTACATGCGTGTGTATGTGTGCGTGTGTGTTTGTACGTGGGTGTGTGTTTGTACATGCGTCTGTGTTTGTACATGCGTCTGTATGCGTGCGTGTGTGTTTGTACGTGGGTGTGTGTTTGTACATGCGTGTGTGTGTGTTTGTACATGCGTGTGTGTTTGTACGTGCGTGTGTGTTTGTACGTGCGTGTGTGTTTGTACATGCGTGTGTGTTTGTACGTGCGTGTGTGTTTGTACATGCGTGTGTGTTTGTACGTGTGTGTGTGTTTGTACATGTGTGTTTGCTTGTACGTGCATGTGTGTTTGTACATGCGTGTGTGTTTGTATATGCATGTGTGTTTTTACTTGCGTGTGTATGCGTGCGTGTGTGTTTGTACGTGGGTGTGTGTTTGTACATGCATGTGTGTGTGTTTGTACGTGCGTGTGTGTGTGTTTGTACATGCGTGTGTGTGTGTTTGTACGTGCGTGTGTGTTTGTACATGTGTGTGTGTGTGTGTTTGTACGTGCGTGTGTGTGTGTTTGTACATGCGTGTGTGTGTGTTTGTACGTGCGTGTGTGTGTGTGTTTGTACATGTGTGTGTGTGTTTGTACATGCGTGTGTGTTTGTACATGCGTGTGTGTTTGTACATGCATTTGTGTTTGTACGTGTGTGTGTGTGTGTTTGTACATGTGTGTTTGTACGTGCATGTGTGTTTGTACATGCGTGTGTGTTTGTACGTGCGTGTGTGTTTGTACGTGCGTGTGTGTGTATTTGTACATGTGTGTGTGTTTGTACATATGTGTGTGTTTGTACATGCGTGTGTGTTTGTACGTGGGTGTGTGTTTGTACTTGCGTGTGTGTGCGTGCATGCGTGCGTGTGTGTTTGTACGTGCGTCTGTGTTTGTACATGCGTATGTATGCGTGCGTGTGTGTTTGTACATGCGTGTGTATGTGTGCGTGTGTGTTTGTACGTGGGTGTGTGTTTGTACGTGCGTCTGTGTTTGTACATGCGTCTGTATGCGTGCGTGTGTGTTTGTACGTGGGTGTGTGTTTGTACATGCATGTGTGTGTGTGTTTGTACGTGCGTGTGTGTGTGTTTGTACGTGGGTGTGTTTTTGTACATGCGTGTGTGTGTGTTTGTACGTGCGTGTGTGTGTGTTTGTACATGTGTGTGTGTGTGTGTTTGTACGTGTGTGTGTGTGTTTGTACATGCGTGTGTGTGTGTTTGTACATGTGTGTGTGTGTGTGTTTGTACGTGCGTGTGTGTGTGTTTGTACATGTGTGTGTGTGTGTTTGTACGTGCGTGTGTGTTTGTACATGTGTGTGTGTGTGTGTTTGTACGTGCGTGCGTGTGTGTTTGTACATGCGTGTGTGTTTGTACATTCGTGTGTGTTTGTACGTGTGTGTGTGTGTTTGTACATGTGTGTTTGTACGTGCATGTGTGTTTGTACATGCGTGTGTGTTTGTACGTGCGTGTGTGTGTGTTTGTACATGAGTGTGTGTTTGTACATACGTGTGTGTTTGTACATGCGTGTGTGTTTGTACGTGCATGTGTGCAATTATTATTCATTTCTGTGATCGTTGCTCTTGGCAGTACCAGTGTAAAATCAGGTGGTACACCTCTCTCTCTCTCTCTCTCTCTCTCTCTCTCTCTCTCTCTATCCTTCTCTCGGTGTTTCTCTGGGGATAGGCCATCAGGCAGAGAAAGAGAGAGAGAGAGAGGGAGGGGGAGAGAGAGAGAAAGAGAGAGAGGGAGCAGCATTTCTGCTTTAGTGGATGTGGTGCTGACAGACAGGTCTTATCATCTCTGCAGCTACAAGCATGATTACCGCTGACAGCTTCGACTGCTGATAAAGGAGGGAACATTAAAGAAAACAGTGGTGCGCCACACTACTGTTTCTCCACACTCCTCCTCCTCCCGCTTCGCGCGGTGCCGGGTGTCAAAGCTGTCGAATGGGGGAAGTGACATCACAAGATTCCGCCAGCAGTCTGGAGGCTCATCACGTCAGTAGCAGCCTGTCTTGTGTCAGGCTTCCCCCAGGCAAGCTGTGATCCTTCCAGCCTTCTTCTTCTTCTCCTCCTTCTCATCCACATCAAGATGATTCTTCTGGTCGGAGAAAAAAACGGAACAGAATGTTTCTCCATCTTGTTAACTGACAGCATTTTTTGTTAAAGCGCTGTCCCAGAAAGCTGAGAACGTGCAAATGGTTTGGGATTGGCAGAGTGGAAATTGGCAACAAAAGTGTTGTGAATTATGGAGTTTGGATGGGGTTGTGGCGCTAGCTACCGCATTGCTTTGAATTTCACAACCCTCCGAGGTGTCACTGGAAAAGCATGTAGGAGTACTCAATTAAAACGCGGAGGAGATTGTCTCTGGCTTCATTTAAATATAGTTCTGCCCTGCCAAAAAAGTGTGTGTGTGTGTGTGCACATGTGTGTTTGTCTGAATGTTTAAAGTTCAAGGAAATAATAGGCCTACACAAGCTGCTGCCATCCCATTCCACATCCCGTCCCTCCTCCCCTCATGGTGAAACTCTCCTCTCCTACCCTCATGGTGAAACTCTCATCTCCTCCCCTCATGGTGAAACTCTTCCACTCCTCCCCTCATGGTGAAACTCTCCACTCCTCCCCTCATGGTGAAACTCTTCCTTTCCTCCCCTCATGGTGAAACTCTACTTTCCTCCCTTCATAGTGAAACTCTACTCTCCTCCCCTCATGGTGAAACTCTTCCTCTCCTCCCCTCATGGTGAAACTCTCCTCTCCTCCCCTCATGGTGAAACTCTACTCTCCTCCCCTCATGGTGAAACTCTTTCTCTCCTCCCCTCAAGGTGAAACTCTCCACTCCTCCCCTCATGGTGAAACTCTTCCTTTCCTCCCCTCATGGTGAAACTCTACTTTCCTCCCTTCATGGTGAAACTCTACTCTCCTCCCCTCATGGTGAAACTCTTCCTCTCCTCCCCTCATGGTGAAACTCTCCTCTCCTCCCCTCATGGTGAAACTCTACTCTCCTCCCCTCATGGTGAAACTCTTCCTCTCCTCCCCTCATGGTGAAACTATCCTCTCCTCCCCTCATGGTGAAACTCTTCCTTTCCTCCCCTCATGGTGAAACTCTCCTCTCCTCCGCTCATGGTGAAACTCTTCCACTCCTCCCCTCATGGTGAAACTTTCCTCTCCTCCCCTCATGGTGAAACTCTTCCACTTCTCCCCTCATGGTGAAACTCTTCATCTCCTCCCCTCATGGTGAAACTCTTCCTCTCCTCCCTTCATGGTGAAAGTCACCTCTCCTCCCCTCATGGTTTAACTCTTCCTCTCCTCCCTTCATGGTGAAACTCTCCTCTCCTCCTCTCATGGTGAAATTATCCTCCCCTCATGGTGAAACTCTCCTCCCCTCATGGTGAAACTCTTCCTCTCCTCCCCTCATGGTGAAACTCTTCATCCCCTCCCCTCATGGTGAAACTCTCACCTCCTCCCTCCTCTTCTCATGGTGAAAGTCACCTCTCCTCCCCTCATGGTTTAACTCTTCCTCTCCTCCCTTCATGGTGAAACTCTCCTCTCCTCCTCTCATGGTGAAATTATCCTCCCCTCATGGTGAAACTCTCCTCCCCTCATGGTGAAACTCTTCCTCTCCTCCCCTCATGGTGAAACTCTTCCTCTCCTCCCCTCATGGTGAAACTCTCCTCTCCTCCCCTCATGGTGAAACTCTTCCTCTCCTCCCCTCATGGTGAAACTCTCCTATCCTCCCTTCATGGTGAAACTCTCCTCTCCTTATCTCATGGTGATATTATCCTCCCCTCATGGTGAAACTCTCCTCTCCTCCCCTCATGGTGAAACTCTTCCTCTCCTCCCCTCATGGTGAAACTCTTCCTCTCCTCCCTTCATGGTGAAAGTCACCTCTCCTCCCCTCATGGTTTAACTCTTCCTCTCCTCCCTTCATGGTGAAACTCCCCTCTCCTTATCTCATGGTGATATTATCCTCCCCTCATGGTGAAACTCTCCACTCCTCACCTCATGGTGAAACTCTCCTCTCCTCCCCTCATGAGTAAATTCTTCCTCTCCTCCCCTCATGGTGAAACTCTTCCTCTCCTCCCCTCATGGTGAAACTCTTCTCCCCTCCCCTCATGGTGAACCCCCCCCCCCCATGGTGAAACTCTCCTCTATTCCCCCCTCCCCTCATGGTGAAACTCTCACCTCCTCCCTCCTCTTGTCATGGTGAAACTCTCCTCTCCTCCCCCTCCCTTCACGGGGAAACTCTTCCCCCTCCCCTCATGGTGAAACTCTCCTCTCCTCCCTTCATGGTGAAACTCTCCCTTCCTCCCTCCTCCCCTCATGGCGAAACTCTCCCTTCCCCCTCCTGGTGAAACTCTCCTCTCCTCCCCTCATTGTGAAACTCTCCCCTCCTCCCACCCCCTCCTCATGGTGAAACTCTCCCCTCCTCACCCCTCCCCCCTCATGGTGAAACTCTCCTCTATTCCCCCCTCCCCTCATGGTGAAACTCTCACCTCCTCCCTCCTCTTCTCATGGTGAAACTCTCCTCTCCTCCCCCTCCCCTCATGGTGAAACTCTCCACTCCTCCCCCTCCCCTCATGGTGAAACTCTCCCCCCCCCCTCCCCTCATGGTGAAACTCCCCCCCCCCCCCCCCCCATGGTGAAACTCTCCTCTATTCCCCCCTTCCCTCATGGTGAAACTCTCACCTCCTCCCTCCTCTTCTCATGGTGAAACTCTCCACTCCTCACCTCATGGTGAAACTCTCCTCTCCTCCCCTCATGAGTAAATTCTTCCTCTCCTCCCCTCATGGTGAAACTCTTCCTCTCCTCCCCTCATGGTGAAACTCTCCTGTCCTCCCCTCATGGTGAAACTCTTCCTCTCCTCCCCTCATGGTGAAACTCTCCTATCCTCCCTTCATGGTGAAACTCTCCTCTCCTTATCTCATGGTGATATTATCCTCCCCTCATGGTGAAACTCTCCTCTCCTCCCCTCATGGTGAAACTCTTCCTCTCCTCCCCTCATGGTGAAACTCTTCCTCTCCTCCCTTCATGGTGAAAGTCACCTCTCCTCCCCTCATGGTTTAACTCTTCCTCTCCTCCCTTCATGGTGAAACTCTCCTCTCCTTATCTCATGGTGATATTATCCTCCCCTCATGGTGAAACTCTCCACTCCTCACCTCATGGTGAAACTCTCCTCTCCTCCCCTCATGAGTAAATTCTTCCTCTCCTCCCCTCATGGTGAAACTCTTCCTCTCCTCCCCTCATGGTGAAACTCTTCTCCCCTCCCCTCATGGTGAAACTCTCCTCTATTCCCCCCTCCCCTCATGGTGAAACTCTCACCTCCTCCCTCCTCTTCTCATGGTGAAACTCTCCTCTCCTCTCCCTCCCTTCATGGGGAAACTCTTCCCCCTCCCCTCATGGTGAAACTCTCCTCTCCTCCCTTCATGGTGAAACTCTCCCTTCCTCCCTCCTCCCCTCATGGCGAAACTCTCCCTTCCCCCTCCTGGTGAAACTCTCCTCTCCTCCCCTCATTGTGAAACTCTCCCCTCCTCCCACCCCCTCCTCATGGTGAAACTCTCCCCTCCTCACCCCTCCCCCCTCATGGTGAAACTCTCCTCTATTCCCCCCTCCCCTCATGGTGAAACTCTCACCTCCTCCCTCCTCTTCTCATGGTGAAACTCTCCTCTCCTCCCATTCCCTTCATGGGGAAACTCTTCCCCCCTCCACTCCCCCCTCATGGTGAAACTCTCCTCTCCTCCCCCTCCCTTCATGGGGAAACTATTCCTCCTTCCCCTCATGGTGAAACTCTCCTCTCCTCCCCTCATGGTGAAACTTTCCTCTCCTCCCCTCATGGTGAAACTCTCCCACCCTCCCCTCCCCCCTCATGGTGAAACTCTCCTCTCCTCCCCCTCCCTTCATGGGGAAACTATTCCCCCTTCCCCTCATGGTGAAACTCTCCTCTCCTCCCCTCATGGTGAAACTCTCCTCTCCTCCCCTCATGGTGAAACTCTCCCCTCCTCCCCCTCCCCTTATGGGGAAACTCTCCTCTCTTCCCCCCTCCCCTCATGGTGAAACTCTCCCCCCCCCCCCTACCCTCATGGTGAAACTCTCCTCTCCTCCCCTCATAGTGAAACTCTCCCATCCTCCCTCGCCTCATGGTGAAACTCTCCCCTCCTCACCCCTCCCCTCATGGTGAAACTCTTCCTCTCCTCCCCTCATGGTGAAACTCTTCCTCTCCTCCCCTCATGGTGAAACTCTCCTCTCCTCCCCTCATGGTGAAACTCTCGTCTCATCCCCTCATGGTGAAAGTCACCTCTCCTCCCCTCATGGTTGAACTCTTCCTCTCCTCCCTTCATGGTGAAACTCTCCTCTCCTCCTCTCATGGTGAAATTATCCTCCCCTCATGGTGAAACTCTCCTCCCCTCATGGTGAAACTCTTCCACTCCTCCCCTCATGGTGAAACTCTTCCTCTCCTCCCCTCATGGTGAAACTCTTCCTCTCCTCCCTTCATGGTGAAAGTCACCTCTCCTCCCCTCATGGTTTAACTCTTCCTCTACTCCCTTCATGGTGAAACTCTCCTCTCCTCCTCTCATGGTGATATTATCCTCCCCTCATGGTGAAACTCTCCTCCCCTCATGGTGAAACTTTTCCACTCCTCCCCTCATGGTGAAACTCGTCCTCTCCTCTCCTCGTGGTGAAACTCTTCCTCTCCTCCCCTCGTGGTGAAACTCTTCCTCTCCTCCCCTCATGGTGAAACTCTCCACTCCTCCCCTCATGGTGAAACTCTCCTCTCCTCCCCTCATGAGTAAATTCTTCCTCTCTTCCCCTCATGGTGAACGTCTCCTCTCCTCCCCTCATGATGAACCTCTTCCCCCTCCCCTCATGGTGAAACTCTCCTCTCCTCCCCCTCCCTTCATGGGGAAACTATTCCCCCTTCCCCTCATGGTGAAACTCTCCTCTCCTCCCCTCATGGTGAAACTCTCCTCTCCTCCCCTCATGGTGAAACTCTCCCCTCCTCCCCCTCCCCTTATGGGGAAACTCTCCTCTCTTCCCCCCTCCCCTCATGGTGAAACTCTCCCCCCCCTCCCCCCTACCCTCATGGTGAAACTCTCCTCTCCTCCCCTCATAGTGAAACTCTCCCATCCTCCCTCGCCTCATGGTGAAACTCTCCCCTCCTCACCCCTCCCCTCATGGTGAAACTCTTCCTCTCCTCCCCTCATGGTGAAACTCTTCCTCTCCTCCCCTCATGGTGAAACTCTCCTCTCCTCCCCTCATGGTGAAACTCTCGTCTCATCCCCTCATGGTGAAAGTCACCTCTCCTCCCCTCATGGTTTAACTCTTCCTCTCCTCCCTTCATGGTGAAACTCTCCTCTCCTCCTCTCATGGTGAAATTATCCTCCCCTCATGGTGAAACTCTCCTCCCCTCATGGTGAAACTCTTCCACTCCTCCCCTCATGGTGAAACTCTTCCTCTCCTCCCCTCATGGTGAAACTCTTCCTCTCCTCCCTTCATGGTGAAAGTCACCTCTCCTCCCCTCATGGTTTAACTCTTCCTCTACTCCCTTCATGGTGAAACTCTCCTCTCCTCCTCTCATGGTGATATTATCCTCCCCTCATGGTGAAACTCTCCTCCCCTCATGGTGAAACTTTTCCACTCCTCCCCTCATGGTGAAACTCGTCCTCTCCTCCCCTCGTGGTGAAACTCTTCCTCTCCTCCCCTCGTGGTGAAACTCTTCCTCTCCTCCCCTCATGGTGAAACTCTCCACTCCTCCCCTCATGGTGAAACTCTCCTCTCCTCCCCTCATGAGTAAATTCTTCCTCTCTTCCCCTCATGGTGAACGTCTCCTCTCCTCCCCTCATGATGAACCTCTTCCCCCTCCCCTCATGGTGAAACTCTCATCTCCTCCCTTCATGGTGAAACTCTCCCTTCCTCCCTCCTCCCCTCCTGGTGAAACTCTCCTCTCCTCCCCTCATTGTGAAACTCTCCCCTCCTCCCACCCCCTCCTCATGGTGAAACTCTCCCCTCCTCACCCCTCCCCCCTCATGGTGAAACTCTCCTCTATTCCCCCCTCCCCTCATGGTGAAACTCTCCCCTCCTCCCACCCCCTCCTCATGGTGAAACTCTCCCCTCCTCACCCCTCCCCCCTCATGGGGAAACTCTCCTCTCTTCCCCCCTCACCTTATGGTGAAACTCCCCCCCCCCCCTACCCTCATGGTGAAACTCTCCTCTCCTCCCCTCATGGAGAAACTCTCCCATCCTCCCTCCCCTCATGGTGAAACTCTCCCCTCCTCACCCCTCCCCTCATGGTGAAACTCTTCCTCTCCTCCCCTCATGGTGAAACTCTTCCTCTCCTCCCTTCATGGTGAAAGTCACCTCTCCTCCCCTCATGGTTTAACTCTTCCTCTACTCCCTTCATGGTGAAACTCTCCTCTCCTCCTCTCATGGTGATATTATCCTCCCCTCATGGTGAAACTCTCCTCCCCTCATGGTGAAACTTTTCCACTCCTCCCCTCATGGTGAAACTCGTCCTCTCCTCCCCTCGTGGTGAAACTCTTCCTCTCCTCCCCTCGTGGTGAAACTCTTCCTCTCCTCCCCTCATGGTGAAACTCTCCACTCCTCCCCTCATGGTGAAACTCTCCTCTCCTCCCCTCATGAGTAAATTCTTCCTCTCTTCCCCTCATGGTGAACGTCTCCTCTCCTCCCCTCATGATGAACCTCTTCCCCCTCCCCTCATGGTGAAACTCTCATCTCCTCCCTTCATGGTGAAACTCTCCCTTCCTCCCTCCTCCCCTCCTGGTGAAACTCTCCTCTCCTCCCCTCATTGTGAAACTCTCCCCTCCTCCCACCCCCTCCTCATGGTGAAACTCTCCCCTCCTCACCCCTCCCCCCTCATGGTGAAACTCTCCTCTATTCCCCCCTCCCCTCATGGTGAAACTCTCCCCTCCTCCCACCCCCTCCTCATGGTGAAACTCTCCCCTCCTCACCCCTCCCCCCTCATGGGGAAACTCTCCTCTCTTCCCCCCTCACCTTATGGTGAAACTCCCCCCCCCCCCTACCCTCATGGTGAAACTCTCCTCTCCTCCCCTCATGGAGAAACTCTCCCATCCTCCCTCCCCTCATGGTGAAACTCTCCCCTCCTCACCCCTCCCCTCATGGTGAAACTCTTCCTCTCCTCCCCTCATGGTGAAACTCTTCCTCTCCTCCCCTCATGGTGAAACTCTCCTCTCCTCCCCTCATGGTGAAACTCTCATCTCATCCCCTCATGGAGAAAGTCACCTCTCCTCCCCTCATGGTTTAACTCTTCCTCTCCTCCCTTCATGGTGAAACTCTCCTCTCCTCCTCTCATGGTGAAACTCTCCTCTCCTTCCCCTCCCCTCATGGTGAAACTCTCCCCTCCCCCCTCCCCCCTCCCCTCATGGTGAAACTCTCCAATCCTCCCTCCCCTCATGGTGTAACTCTCCCCTCCTCACCCCTCATGGTGAAACTCTCCCCTCCTCTCCCCTCCCCTCATGGTGAAACTCTCCCCTCCTCCACCTTCCCCTCATGGTGAAACTCTCCCCTCCCCCCCTCCCCTCATGGTGAAACTCTCCTCTCCTCCCCCTCCCCTCATGGTGAAACTCTCCCCTCCTCCCCTCTCCCCACATGGTGAAACTCTCCCCCCCCCCTCATGGTGAAACTCTCATCATTCCCCCCTCCCCCCATGGTGAAACTCTCACCTCCTCCCTCCTCTTCTCATGGTGAAACTCTCCTCTCCTCCCCCTCCCTTCATGTGGAAACTCTTCCCCTCTCCCCTCATGGTGAAACTCTCCCTTCCTCCCTCCTCCCCTCATGGTGAAACTCTCCCCTCCCCCTCCTGGTGAAACTCTCCTCTCCTCATTGTGAAACTCTCCCCTCCTCATGGTGAAACTCTCCCCTCCTCTCCCCTCCCCTCATGGTGAAACTCTCCTCCCCCCTCCCCTCATAGTGAAACTCTCCTCCCCTCCCCGCATGGTGAAACTCTCCTCCCCTCCCCTCATGGTGAAACTCTCCTCTCTTCCCCCCTCCACTCATGGTGAAACTCTCCCCTCCTACCCCTCCCCTCATGATGAAACTCTCCACTCCTCTCCCCTCCCCTTATGGGGAAATTCTCCCCTCCTTCCCCCTCCCCTCATGGTGAAACTCTCCCCTCCTCCACCCTCCCCTCATGGTGAAACTCTCCCCTCCTCCCCCCTCCCCACATGGTGAAACTCTCCTCTCCCCCCCCTCATGGTGAAACTCTCCTCTATTCCCCCTCCTCTCATGGTGAAACTCTCCCCACCTCCCCCTCCCTTCATGGTGAAACTGTCCTCTCCTTCCCCTCCCCTCATGGTGAAACTCTCCCCCCCCCCTCATTGTGAAACTCTCACCTCCTCCCTCCTCTTCTCATGGTGAAACTCTCCTCTCCTCCCCCTCCCTTCATGTGCAAACTCTTCCCCTCTCCCCTCATGGTGAAACTCTCCCTTCCTCCCTCCTCCCCTCATGGTGAAACTCTCCCCTCCCCCTCCTGGTGAAACTCTCCTCTCCTCATTGTGAAACTCTCCCCTCCTCATGGTGAAACTCTCCCTTCCTCTCCCCTCCCCTCATGGTGAAACTCTCCTCCCCCCTCCCCTCATAGTGAAACTCTCCTCCCCTCCCCTCATGGTGAAACTCTCCTCTCCTCCCCTCATGGTGAAACTCTCCCCTCCGCCCCCTCCCCTCATGATGAAACTCTCCACTCCTCTCCCCTCCCCTTATTGGGAAACTCTCCTCTCTTCCCCCCTGCCCTCATGGTGAAACTCTCCCCTCCTACCCCTCCCCTCATGATGAAACTCTCCACTCCCCTCCCCTCCCCTCATGGTGAAACTCTCCCTCCCCTCCCCCCTCCCCTCATGGTGAAACTCTCCTCTCCTCCCCTCATGGTGAAACTCTCCCATCCTCCCTCCCCTCATGGTGTAACTCTCCCCTCCTCACCCCTCATGGTGAAACTCTCCCCTCCTCCCCCCTCCCCTCATGGTGAAACTCTCCCCTCCTCCACCCTCCCCTCATGGTGAAACTCTCCCCACCCCCCCCCCCCCCTCCCCTCATGGTGAAACTCTCCTCTCCTCCCCCTCCCCTCATGGTGAAACTCTCCCCTCCTCCCCCCTCCCCACATGGTGAAACTCTTCTCTCCCCCCCTCATGGTGAAACTCTCCTCTATTCCCCCCTCCTCTCATGGTGAAACTCTCCACTCCTCTCCCCTCCCCTTATGGTGAAACTCTCCCCTCCTCCCCCTCCCCTCATGATGAAACTCTCCACTCCTCTCCCCTCCCCTCATGGTGAAACTCTCCCCCCTCCCCCTCCCCTCATGGTGAAACTCTCCTCTCCTCCCCTCATGGTGAAACTCTCCCATCCTCCCTCCCCTCATGGTGTAACTCTCCCCTCCTCACCCCTCATGGTGAAACTCTCCCCTCCTCTCCCCTCCCCTCATGGTGAAACTCTCCCCTCCTCCACCTTCCCCTCATGGTGAAACTCTCCCCTCCCCCCCCTCCCCTCATGGTGAAACTCTCCTCTCCTCCCCCTCCCCTCATGGTGAAACTCTCCCCTCCTCCCCCCTCCCCACATGGTGAAACTCTCCTCCCCCCCTCTCATGGTGAAACTCTCCTCTATTCCCCCCTCCCCTCATGGTGAAACTCTCACCTCCTCCCTCCTCTTCTCATGGTGAAACTCTCCTCTCCTCCCCCTCCCTTCATGGGGAAACTCTTCCCCCCTCCCCTCATGGTGAAACTCTCCCTTCCTCCCTCCTCCCCTCATGGCGAAACTCTCCCCTCCCCCCTCCTGGTGAAACTCTCCTCTCCTCCCCTCATTGTGAAACTCTCCCCTTCTCCCTGCTCTCCTCATGGTGAAACTCTCCCCTCCCCTCATGGTGAAACTTTCCTCCCCCCTCCCCACATAGTGAAACTCTCCTCCCCCCTCCCCACATAGTGAAACTCTCCTCCCCTCCCTCATGGTGAAACTCTCCTCTCCTTCCCTCATGGTGAAACTCTCCCCTCCTCCCCCTCCCCTCATGATGAAACTCTCCACTCCTCTCCCCTCCCCTTATGGGGAAACTCTCCTCTCTTCCCCCCTCCCCTCATGGTGAAACTCTCCCCTCCTCCCCCCTTCCCTCATGGTGAAACTCTCCTCTCCTCCCCTCATGGTGAAACTCTCCCCTCCTCCCTCCCCTCATGGTGAAACTCTCCCCTCCTCACCCCTCCCCTCATGGTGAAACTCTCCCCTCCTCACCCCTCCCCTCATGGTGAAACTCTCTTCTCCTCCCTCCTCCCCTCATGGTGAAACTCTCCTCTGGCAGGCAGTAAGCTCATTTGGCCAGAGAAAGAGAGGGAGAGCCTAGGTTGGCTGAATCCGTGCTTTTGATTCTCTTTTCATTTATTTGAACTGATCTGCTGTGATTAAGAGCTCTGTGTCTCGTTATTCTCTTTTTGGAAGAGAGGAGCAGAGTGCCGCTGCCTTTTGCCAAAATATGTGAATAATTAGAGACCCAGGCAGGCGTGGGCCGTGCCAAAGCGACGGGAAGCATTCGCTCTCCTTATTAGATTCACTTAAACGCTGTTGTAAATCATGGCTGCCAGTGGGGCTCTGCCAGGCCTATGCAGGCTCCACAGCCCCACATTCTCTCTCTGGAAGCTTCCACTATGACTGCCAAGCCAAGTCTGAGAGAGGGAAGTAGGGAGGGAGCTCTGAGAGTTCTGAGAACGGAGCGGCAAAGAACCAACGCTGTTGTTCCACAGTTTGTTTAGGTTTTGCTGCTTAATATCGTTAAACGATTGTTTAAGCAGTTTGGGGATTTCATCCCCAACCTGGATTAATGTGAGATGGATGGATGAAGCTGAGACAAAGCTTTGAGACATTTTCAGTGTTCAGAGGCCCTGCTATATACGCACAATGCAGAGGGGGGGTCAAATACTAATGCCATACAGGCCAGCTGGAGATGATTTCTGTCTCCCCAAACTGTTATTTCAGAAGAAGTGAGTAATGATGACTTCAACTTCATGTCATGGGAGATGTTGATTAATTCCAGGACTTTATTTTCTCTCTCTGTCTGTTTTGTCAATCCAGCTCTATTATTAAAGACATACTCCAAGTCTCGTTGCAGTGTTTAGAAAATGGCAGATCAGCGCTGAAGTGATTATTACCTCTAAAAAAAACACCTCCTTGAAAGGGTGCCAATATTTAAAGATTTGAGCCTGAGTGCTGTTCCATTGTTCTGAATGTTCTGACAAATTTGAGATTATAAAGATGGAGAGAGAGAGAAGAAAAGTAGACAAAGGTTGCTGAGAGGAAAAGCGAGAGAGAAAGGACAGCGATGGCATTTAAAATAAAATACATCAGAAAGCTCAACCAGACCCTGGATTCAGCACGTTGTCAGGGAACAGGAGCAACAAATCAGAACACATTGTTCCACATGGGGGTAATGGGGATCTCTCAGCCAATGACAAACTTCGGCTATGTTCCACATGATGACAAAGTACCGCCGCTCTCGATCTCCTTCACATGACACGTTTCCCCAGTCAGCACCTCTCCTAGGCATGACAAAAAGCCAGCTGTGATTCTGGGTCAATTTTTTTTTTTTTCTTAGTTGTTGTGTCCTGAGTAACACACTCTACATGTCACTACCCCATCTCATATTGTAAATATCACTGGGCTGGCTTGGACTGGTTGGATTGGGTGAGGTTATTGAGGGCAGTGTGGACGTATGTCCTGATGTGGGTGAGGTTGTTGGGGGCAGTATGGAGCCGGGTCCCGAACAGTCCCCTGACTATGCACCACTACCTCTTCTCCCCCGTGCCTTTCTGCTTTCGTCCTTTAAATAAACAAAGCAGCCGAGCCTTGGGAAGATGGATGAGGATCATGAGCTGTGGCTGGGGTGCGGGCAGGCGGGCGGGGCGAGGGGACGGTGGGATAGGCGTTTTAAAGGGGCTGTGCCGCTGGGGGAAGATGTATGGCACCCAGCCAGTCCCGTGCGGCCCAGCGCGGCATGGTGGAGGGGAGCAGTAGAAAACAGTGGTCCGCAGCATGACCATTTTTATTTTACCTTTATTTAACTAGGAAAGTCAGTTAAGAACAAATTCTTATTTTCAATGACGGCCTAGGAACAGTGAACTGCCTGTTCAGGGGCAGAACGACAGATTTGTACCTTGTCAGCTCGGGGGTTTGAACTTGCAACCTCCCGGTTACTAGTCCAACGCTCTAACCACTAGGCTACCCTGCCGCCCCACCATTATGGCCCCCACAGAAAGGTTTGGAGCGAGCTTCAGTCCCCAGGAAATCAATTCATAGGAAGTATGTAAATCCTGGAAGTATGGAGCCAGCTGGAGGGAAGGAAGGAAGGAAGGAAGGAAGAGAGGGAGGTAGTGGAATGAAAGAGGAATGTGATGGAGGGATGGTGGAGGGATGGAGGGATGGTGGGATGGAGGGATGGGTGGTGGAGGGATGGTGGAGGGAGAACACTCTTTTGATCATAAACCCTGAAGGCAAAATGACTTGTGGTTTTCCCCACCGAAGGTGCCCAATGATGTGGCTGTTCCAGCTCCCTGACTGCCCATCCCTACCCCTCCCTCAACCCCCCAGTCCCCCTGTGTGACGGCTCCATCGGGGCTACTACGGCTTGGTGCAGCGGCAGGTTTCTCAGATTGATTAATCTCCATGGGCAGGGCCCCATCAATCCTAATACGGCTCTAATGAAATGGTTGGGTGTTGAGGGAGAGGCGGGGGGTCATAAGTCACTTTAGAAACATATCATGATAAAGAAGGCATTGATCAAGGGGACCAGAATGATGACAAATGCCGGAGCTCTTGAGAAAAACAGCCAGAGCAACAGAGGGGAGGTGCTCGGATGCTATCAGCCAGGCACAGCACTCAGGCCTGGGATAAATCACACCACTATCTAAGGGAAAGATTTGCTTGATTCCTTTAATTGGGTTTTCTGGCTACTGAGCAATACTAAGACAATGGCTGAAGGTTTTTAAGGTGAACAAACACATAGGTGCTAAGATGGCTGACGATGGAGCTGTCTTTTGTGCCACACATTCTGATTAAGACACAGACATACACACTGAGACCTTTGTGTTGACCATTAGTCAGGCCACTACTAAATGATACATCTCCTCCTGTTTTTAGCCACAGCGGCTGGCTGGCTGGCTGGCTGGCTTGCTGCTGCTGTGGTGGTGGTGGTGGTATTGGCTGCAGTAGCGATAACTAATGAAAGCAGTTCCCTTTTCTTCCTTTTTTCCCTTTCGTTCTCACTTCATTATGCAGGCAGCCTCCTGGCGGTATCTGACAGAATGTGCTATCTGCAACCCCCAGCTGCAGTCCCCTTATCTATCGCCCAATCGCTGGCGGCTTAACCTTACTGATGCCTGCCTGCCTGCTTGCCCTCCTATCTGTCTGCCTAGGGATGCATGGCGCAGGGTGGAAATTATGCTATGTTATGCTTATGTTATCTGAATAGAGAAAGAGGCCCATACCCATAGCCTGCTGTTGATGTTGGCTCTGTCGGTATTGGCACCAGAGGGGTATAGACAGTACAGTACTGAGTGGCAGGGTGTTGGTATTGGCACCAGAGGGGTATAGTCAGTACTGTACTGGGTGGCATGGTGTTGGTATTGGCACCAGAGGGGTATAGTCAGTACTGTACTGGGTGGCAGGGTGTTGGTATTGGCACCAGAGGGGTATAGTCAGTACTGCACTGGGTGGCAGGGTGTTGGTATTGGCACCAGAGGGGTATAGTCAGTACTGTACTGGGTGACAGGGTGTTGGCATCACTACAACGTCAGTTAAAACAAATGCCAAAGCTGTATTGTCATAGTTAGTGTGTATATCCAAGGAGAATCTACAGTGTGTGTATGAAGACCATACCAAATAAAGTCCCATTCTCTGTTGCTCTGTAATGTTGATTTGTTATTTAGGCTTTATTTAATCAGGAGAGTCCTTTAAGAACAAATTCTTATTCCCAATGATGGCCTGGCAAAGTGAGGTGAATGTTGGCAGCAAGATGCGCTCACTCGGCATAACAGCAGAGAAGCCTGAGTGTTTGTATGTTTTGGCTCCACAAATCAGCATTATTGTCCTCCTCATAAACACATCATGTGCCTTTGCACAGCTATAGGATCAGTCTCTGGAGACGCCCCAGAGAGCCTTAAATTAGCTTAAGAAGAAACAAACAAACAAACAAGCGGCTTTAAGGGTGACGCCTCAGAAAGCTGCAGGTCTGGAGCACCAGGCACGGTGCATAGCTAATTATGTTAATATCACAGGAGGAGTTTTATCTGGGTTAAGCTCCACTGTGGAGAATTGGAAGGGAAGACACTGGTTGCCTCCAAAATGGCACTCTATTCCCCATACAGTGCCTTCAGAAAGTATTCACAGCCCTTGACTTTGTACAAATGTTTTTGTTTTACAGCCTGAATTTAAAATAGATTAAATTAAGGTTTTGTGTCACTGGCCTACACACAATACCCCATCGTGTCAAAGTGGAATTATGTTTTTTTTAGACATTTTTACAAATGAATTACAAATGAAAGCTGAAATGTCTTGAGTCAATAAGTATTCAACCCCTTTGTTATGGCAAGCCTAAATAAGTTCAGGTGTAAAAATGTGCTTAACAAGTCACATAATACGTTTCATGGACTCACACTGTGTGCAATAATAGTGTTTAATGTGATTTTTGAATGACTACCTCATCTCTGTACCCCACACATACAATTATCTGTAAGGTCCCTTAGTCGAGCAGTGAATTTCAAACACAGATTCAACCACAAAGACCAGGGAGGTTTCCCAATGCCTCGCAAACAAGGGCAGCTATTGGTAGATTGGGGGGAAAAGCAGACATTGAATATCCCTTTGAGCATGGTGAAGTTATTAACTATGGTGTATAAACACACCCAATCACTACCAAATATACAGGCGTGATAGGAGAAAGCTGAGGATGAACCAACAACAGTGAAAAGAAGAAAGCCTGTACAGAATACAAATATTCCAAAGCATCCTGTTCGCAATAAAGCACCAAAAATGTGGCAAAGAAATGAACTTAATATCCCGAATACAAAGTGTTATGTTTGGAGCAAATCCAACACAACACATCACTGGGTACCACTCTTCATATTTTCAAGCAGGGTGGTGGGTGCATCATGTTATGGGTATGTTTGTCATCGGCAAGGGCTAGGCAGTTTTTTAGGCTTTCTAACAGACACAAGGCTAAATATAGTTTGCGGACGACACAACAGTGGTAGGCTTCATTACCAACAACGACGAGACGGCCTACAGGGAGGAGGTGAGGGCCCTCGGAGTGTGGTGTCAGGAAAATAACCTCACACTCAACGTCAACAAAACTAAGGAGATTATTGTGGACTTCAGGAAACAGCAGAGGGAACACCCCCCTATCCACATCGATGGAACAGTAGTGGAGAGGGTAGCAAGTTTTAAGTTCCTCGGCATACACATCACAGACAAACTGAATTGGTCCACTCACACAGACAGCATTGTGAAGAAGGCGCAGCAGCGCCTCTTCAACCTCAGGAGGCTGAAGAAATTCTGCTTGTCACCAAAAGCACTCACAAACTTCTACAGATGCACAATCGAGAGCATCCTGGCGGGCTGTATCACCGCCTGGTACGGCAACTGCTCCGCCCTCAACCGTAAGGCTCTCCAGAGGGTAGTGAGGTCTGCACAACGCATCACCGGGGGCAAACTACCTGCCCTCCAGGACACCTATACCACCCGATGTCACAGGAAGGCCATAAAGATCATCAAGGACATCAACCACCCGAGCCACTGCCTGTTCACCCCGCTATCATCCAGAAGGCGAGGTCAGTACAGGTGCATCAAAGCTGGGACCGAGAGACTGAAAAACAGCTTCTATCTCAAGGCCATCAGACTGTTAAACAGCCACCACTAACATTGAGTGGCTGCTGCCAACACACTGACACTGACTCAACTCCAGCCACTTTAATAATGGGAATTGATGGGAAATTATGTAAATATATCACTAGCCACTTTAAACAATGCTACCTTATATAATGTTACTTACCCTACATTATTCATCTCATATGCATACGTATATACTGTACTCTATATCATCGACTGTATCCTTATGTAATACATGTATCACTAGCCACTTTAACTATGCCACTTTGTTTACATACTCATCTCATATGTATATACTGTACTCGATACCATCTACTGTATCTTGCCTATGCTGCTCTGTACCATCACTCATTCATATATCCTTATGTACATATTCTTTATCCCCTTACACTGTGTACAAGACAGTAGTTTTGGAATTGTTAGTTAGATTACTTGTTATTACTGCATTGTCGGAACTAGAAGCACAAGCATTTCGCTACACTCGCATTAACATCTGCTAACCATGTGTATGTGACAAATACAATTTGATTTGATTTGATTTGATATACACTGGAGTTGCTTACCAAGACGACAGTGAATGCTCCTGAGTGGCCTAGTCACAGTTTGGACTTGAATCGGCGTAAATATCTATGGAAAGACATAAAAATGGCTGTCTAGCAATGATTAACAACCAATTGAAAGATTGAAAGAACTTGATGAATTGTAATTGATTCATGTGCAAATATTAGAGACTTACCAAGAAAGACTCACAGCTGTTATCGCCGCCAAAAGTGATGCTAAAATGTATTGTCTCAGGAGGTTGAATACTTATGTAATCAAGATGCAGTGTATTAGTGGGTTGTTTTTTTTACAGTTAAATTCATTTGAATCCCACCTTGTAACAGAGCAAAATGTGAAAAAAGTCAAGGTGTGTGAATCATTTCTGAATGCACTACTTTTGACCAAAGCACTGTATAGGGAATAGGGTGCCATTTGGGAGAAGCCTCTGAGTTGTGGACACTATCAATCAACAAAGACCATGCCAATATCATAAGGCAGGCAGCAGTAGCTTTGTACGAACAGTACCAGTCAAAAGTATGGACACACCTACTCATTCCAGGGTTTTTCTTTATTTTTGATATTTTCTACATTGTAGAATAGTAGTGAAGACATTAGAACAATGAAATAACACATATAGAATCATGTAATAACCAAAAAAGTTTAAAATGAAAATATATTTTATATTTGAGATTCTTCTATGTAGCCACCCTTTGCCTTGATGACAGCTTTGCACACTCTTGGCATTCTCTCAACCAGCTTCATGAGGTAGTCACCTGGAATGCATTTCAATTAATAGGTGTGCCCTGTTAAAAGTTAATTTGTGTTTTTTTTTTTTTTTTTTTTTTTTTTTTGAGCCAATCAGTTGTGTTTTGACAAGGTAGGGGTGGTATAGATAAGATAGCCCTATTTGGTAAAAGACCAAGTCCATATTATGGCAACAACAGCTCAAATAAGCAAAGAGAAATGACAGTCCATCATTACTTTAAGACATCAAGGTCAGTCAATAAAGAACATTTCAAGAACTTTGAAAGTTTCTTCAAGTGCAGTCGCAAAGACCATCAAGCCCTATGATGAAACTGGCTCTCATGAGGACCGCCACAGGAAAGGAAGACCCAGAGTTACATCCGCTGCAGAGGACAAGTTCATTAGAGTTAACTGCACCTCAGATTGCAGCCCAAATAAATGCTTCACAGAGTTCAAGTAACAGACACATCTCAACATCAACTGTTCAGAGGAAACTGTGTGAATCAGGCCTTCATGGTCGAATTGCTGCAAAGAAACCACTACTAAAGGACAGCAATAACAAGAAGAGACTTGCTTGGGCCAAGAAACAAGAGCAATGGACATTAGACCGGTGTAAATTTGGCCTTTGGTCTGATGAGTCCAAATTTGCGATATTTGGTTCCAACCGCCATGTCTTTGTGAGACATGAGTAGGATGATCTCCGCATGTGTGGTTCCCACCGTGAAGCATGGAGGAGGAGGTGTGATGGTGTGGGGGTGCTTTGCTGGTGACATTGACAGTGATTTATTTAGAATTCAAGGCACACTTAACCAACATGGCTACCACAGCATTCTGCGGCGATACGCCATCCCATCTGGTTTGGGACTATCATTTGTTTTTCAACAGGATAATGACCCAAAACACACCTCCAGTTTGTGTAAGGGCTATTTTACCAAAGAGAGTGACGGAGTGCTGCATCAGATGACCTGGCCTCCACAATCACCCGACCTCAACCCAAATGAGATGGTTTGGACTGCGGAGTGAAGGAAAAGCAGCCAACAAGTGCTCCCCATATGTGGGAACTCCTTCAAAACTGTTAGAAAAGCATTCCAGGTGATACTGGTTGAGAGAATGCCAAGAGTCTGCAAAGCTGTCATCAAGGCAAAGAGTGGCTACTTTGAATAATCTCATCTTTGATTTGTTTAACACTTTTTGGGTTGCTACTTGCTTGATTCCATATGTGTTATTTCATAGTTGTAATGCCTTCACTAGTATTCTACAATGTAGAAAATAGTAAAAATAAAGAAAAACCCTTGAATGAGTAGTTGTGTCCAAACTTTTGACTGGTACTGTATATCTCTCCATTAATATGTTCATAGATGACAAAGATCAAGGATAATGATGTCAGTCAATAATGTATTTTTTATTTTATTTAACCTTTATTTAACCAGGTAAAATCCATTAAGGTTAAAAACTTCTTTTGCGAGGGCGACCTGGCAAGAAGGCAAAACAGGGAAATAGCAGCATGTCCATAAAACATTACAGACAAATACAGAATACACAAGACAGTGTCACAAGTTAAAGATACAATTCAAGATTAGAAACAATTGCAGTTGTCACAAACAGTGTTGTCGATCAGAGTCTTAAAAACAGATAAAGACACTAACTCCCCTAGCTTTACAATCTTCTGAAGCATGTTCCAAGATGAAGGGGCATTATGGGAAAAACATTTTTTCCCCATCTCAGTTCTAGCCTTAGGAACAGACAAGGACAGCAGCGACTGTGAACGAAGACTATATTGAGTGACTGATCTGGTCAATAAGGAACAGAGATACAAAGGGAGTTGTCCCATCAATGCTTTGTACACACCAGTGTACCAGTGCTTTAGCTTCCTGGTGGAGAGAGAGGTCCATTGCACCATAGCATACAGATCACAGTGATGGGTCAGTGATCTAGCGTTGGTAATACATCTTAAAGCACCATGATACACTGTGTCCAGAGTCTTCAAGGTACTGGCTGAGGCCTGCATATAGACAATATCACCATAATCCAGCACTGATACAGTGCTTTGAACAAGATCTTTTCTGACTAACATTGAAAAGCAGGATTTGTTCCTGAAATAGAAACCCAACTTCATTTTCTTGGTCAAGTTATCAAATATTTGTTGAAGTTGTGAATGGGGAAGTGGAAGATACAATTTATTTCTCATACTTATTGCATATTCAAACAATGTCATTGGAGTTGGCATTCAGAAATTATCATGCCGGTGATCATACCGGCTCTCGTTCAGGCAAATGAGAAATGAGTGCACTCAGGCTATCTGGAAGACCAAAGTTAGTTACTTTAAGGAGCAGTTCTCGCTCTGTGGGTCTAACCCCAAGAAGTTCTGGAAAACGGTTAAAGACCTGGAGAATAAACCCTCCTCTTCACAGCTGCCCGTGTCCCTTAAAGTTGATGATGTGGTTGTTACTGACAAGTAGCACATGGCTGAGCATTTTAACCACCACTTCATTAAGTCAGGATTCCTATTTGACTCAGCCATGCCTCCTTGCCTGTCCAACATTTCCTCATCTCCCAGCCCTTCTAATGTGATTAGCCCCAATGCTCCTCGCTCTTTTCCCCCTGCCCCGCTACAGTTTCTCCCTGCAAGCAGTCACTGAGTCCAAGGTGCTAAAGGAGCTCCTTAAACTTGACCCCAAAAAAACATCTTGGTCAGATGGTTTAGACCCTTTCTTCTTTAAGGTTACAGCCCCTATCATTGCTGAGCCTATCTCTGACCTTTTTAATTTGTCTCTCCTTTCTGGGGAGGTTCCCATTGCTTGCAAGGCAGCCACGGTTCATCATTTATTTAAAGGGGGAGATCAAGCTGATCCTAACTGTTATAGGCCTATTTCTATTTTGCCCTGTTTATCAAAAGTGTTGAAAAAACGTGTCAATAATTAACTGACTGGCTTTCTTGATGTCTATAGTATTCTCTCTGGTATGCAATCTGGTTTCCGCTCAGGTCATGGATGTGTCACTGCAACCTTAAAGGTCTTCAATGATGTCACCATTGCCCTTGATTCTAAGCAATGTTGTGTTGCTATTTTTATTGACTTGGCCAAAGCTTTTGATACGGTAGATCATTCTATTCTTGTGGGCCGGCTAAGGAGTATTGGTGTCTCTGAGTGGTCTTTGGCCTAGTTTGCAGTGTATAACGTCAAAACATCTGGTGTCTCAGCCACTGCCTGTCACCAAGGGTGTACCCCAAGGCTCGAGCTTACTAGCTTTCTCTACCCTTAACCTTGTTCTGAACACCTCCAAAACAAAGGTCATGTGGTTTGGTAAGAAGAATGCCCCTCTCCCCACCGGTGTGATTACTACCTCTGAGGGTTTAGAGCTTGAGGTAGTCACCTCGTACAAGTACTTGGCTAGACGGTACACTGTCCTTCTCTCACCACATATCAAAGCTGCAGGCTAAAGTTAAATCTAGACTTGGTTTCCTCTATCATAATCACTCCTCTTTCACCCCAGCTGCCAAACTAACCCTGATTTAGATGACCATCCTACCCATGCTAGACTACGGAGATGTAATTTATACATCAACAGGTAAGGGTGCTCTCGGGTGGCTGGATTTTCTTTGCCATTCGGCCATCAGATTTGCCACCAATGCTCCTTATTGGACACATCACTGTACTCTATACTCCTCTGTAAACTGGTCATCTCTGTATACCCGTTGTAAGACCAACTGGTTGATGCTTATTTATAAAACCCTCTTAGGCTTCACTCCCCCCTATCTGAGATATCTACTGCAGCCCTCATCCTCATCCTCCACACCCAACACCCGTTCTGCCAGTCACATTCTGTTAAAGGTCCCCAAAGCACACATATCCCTGGGTTGCTCCTCTTTTTGGTTTGATGCAGCTAGCGACTGGAACGAGCTACAACAAACACTCAAACTGGACAGATTTATCTCAGATTTATCTCTTCATTCAAAGACTCAATCATGGACACTCTTACTGACAGTTGTGGCTGCTTCGCGTGATGTACTGTTGTCTCTACCTTCTTGCCCTTTGTGCTGTTGTCTGTGCCCAGTAATGTTTGTACCCTTTGCTGCTGCCATGTTGTGCTGCTACCATGTTGTTGTCATGTTGTGTTGCTGCCATGCTGTGTTGCCATGCTATGTTGTTGTCTCAGGTCTCTCTTTCTGTAGTGTTGTGGTGTCTCTCTTGTCGTGATGTGTGTGCTGTCCTATATTTTAATTTAATTTATTTTTAATCCCAGCCCCCGTCCCCGCAGGAAGCCTTTTGTCATTTGGTAGGCCGTCATTGTAAATAAGAATTTGTTCTTAAACTGACTTGCCTAGTTAAATAAAGGTTACATGAAAAAATCAATAAATACGTGCATACAGCCACGCAATAAAACCTAAACAGAACCGCCAACTTTGCTCCCTCTACATTGTGTTTTCAGGCCGGGTTGAAACATACTTATTATATGCACATTCAATAGTAATAACCACGAGGACAATAGAAACTATCATCATGCAAACAGACATACAGTAGAGTATTATCCTCTTAAGTGGATAGCAGCAGCTAGATAGAGGAATATATTGGTTTGGTAGGACAATAGGACTGAGATTCTCCAGTGACAGTCAGTAATGGCTCTTGTCTCTCTGAGTAACTGTCAGGTGTTCCCAGCCCGTCTCCGCCTAGACAGGAGTAGATTTTTTTGTTATACCTGCTGTCTGCTTTTGATTCCTACTCCCCGAGGTGTTTAAAAAAAGCGGTAGATTGTTAGTGACAATCAGACGCTCTGGCCCTTTTGAGCAGGAGGTTTGATTTAATCGCCAGGCTGTTCATTTGTTATTCCAGAGCGAGCAGAGTGTGGCTGTGTCTGACTGGTTCGCTGGCTGGCCCCAGTGGGTGAGGCTTGGTCCTGATTAAGCAATGCCTCACTAGCAGCAGAAAGGAGCACTCCCTCCCCGACGTCTCTTGTTCTTAAAAAAACCCATGTATGTCTAAATCCTCAATGCAAATGGCAGTGTTTCTCCTCTCCCAGTGGGACCCGTTACTGCCTGTGGGGCATTAAAGATCATTAATAGTGCTGTCAGAAAGAGAGAGGGAGAGAGGAAGAGGAGAAGGTGGGGGTTGAGCAGCAGCGGTAGTGAGTTGCTTTGCTGCTCATAAATGGGAAATTAATACATCTGCTTCATTAATGCTGGCTCGTGTTTGATGTTTGTTAGCTGGCAACTTTAATGATGTAGGTTTGAGGCGACGGGGCGCTTGACTAAATTTGATTCCTCCAATTAAGTAGTCAGAGTTCTGTTCTTTCAATTAAGTAGTCAGAGTTCTCTTCTTTCTGGAGAAAAAGGAAGAGGGGAGAGAGAAAAAAGAACAGAAATGCTCCCTAATTATGGACTCCAAACCTTCAGTTATGTAGCTCCTGCTCTGCTCTGCTCTCCCTCCCTCCCTCCCCCCCTCCCTCTATATCTCTCTCTCTCTCTCTCTCTCTCTCTCTCTCTCTCTCTCCCTCTCTCTCTCCTTCTCTTTCTCTCTCTCGCTCCCTCTCCCTCTCTATCGCTCCCTCTCTATGTTTCTCTCTCTGTCTCTCTCTCTCCTGTCTTCTCTTCTGTCAGAGCTTGATTGCGGATACACAGCCTGGGCCTTCGTAAAATTGTTTACCGTTCACGAATCAAGGGGAAATATTTTAAATCGGCATCTTCAACTGTCTTAATCATTAACATTAGCAAGACATGTATGTTAATTGCTATATAGAGCAAGGTGATGATCGTCAATCTTAAGTGCAAATGATGAAATTACCACCATCAAGGTTGCAGACATGAGTAAACATATACTAATCACAGCCTTGGGTGCCAAGCGATCTACTATGGAGGAGACAAGGTAGCTCCTTGTAGAAAGACAGGCTTTTTGTTCGTGACATATTTCTTTCCATAGCATCCATAGAAAGACTAAGCAAACGGAGCACTTGAAAGAGGCGATTTTGTAACAGTTACTTCTTTGCATTATTTTGAGATTTGATATTAGTTAGACATTTAGGGCTCTATAGGCCTAGTGTACAATAGTCATTGTAATTTCAGACGCAGATCACTGAGGAGCTACATGGATAAAAACCCTCACTCCAGTGCTCTTCTCCATATCGTAAAGGACGACTGTACGATTCATGGAAGCACTTCCCTTTGACTCTCAGTGGAGATGGAAGTGTAGACAGTTGAACATGTATTATCAGTGTAGATGGAAGTGTAGACAGTTGAACATGTATTATCAGTGTAGATGGAAGTGTAGACAGTTGAACATGTATTATCAGTGTAGATGGAAGTGTAGACAGTTGAACATGTATTATCAGTGGAGATTAAATAGAAAAGTACATCAGCTCAGCTTACTGGTCCTCAGAACAATTGCTCATCTTCAAATGAAGAAGATGCCTGCTAGGCAGGATGCCTGCTTCGCCTGCTAGGAAAAGACCAGCTGTCCTTCACCTCCATTTTATCCCCTCTCTCTCTCTCTATCTCTCTCTGGACCTGCCTGACTCAGAAGTGTGGGCTCCTTTTGAGGGAAAGAACACAAGCAGCAGCCAAGAAGCAGACAGAAGAAACAGACAGAAACAGAAACAGACAGAAGAGTGTGTCTGAACCCTGGTTTACTATACACACACCTACCTGGGGTGCCTGTTTAAACACTTAACCGCAATGAACATTGGCTTTCTTAGCATGGACCCCTGGTCACGTATGTGTATACTGTATGCGTGCTTGTGTGTGTGTACTATGGAATGGATAGGGTCTGTGAGCTCTGTCTCCATCTCTATGTGACAATTATGTAGCTCCTGCTCTGCTCTTTCTCTCTCTCTCTCCCTCTCTCTCTCTCTCTCTCTCTCTCTCTCTCTCTCTCGCTCTCTCCCTCTCTCTCCCGTTCTCTCTCTCTCTCTCTCTCTCTCTCGCTCTCTCCCTCTCTCTCTCCCTCACTCTCTCTCTCTGTGTCTCTCTCTCTCCCTCCCTCTCTCTCTCTCTCTCTCTCTCTCTCTCTCTCTCTCTCTCTCTCTCTCTCTCTCTCTCTCTCTCTCTCTCTCTCGGAGTGCATGCTGGGAGTGAGTCGTCAAGCAGGAGTGATTGTGAGAACGAATGGAATTTCTTTTCACTCTATTGGGTTTTGGTATGTACATATATATATATTGATTAGTTTAGTTGTTTTAAGGGTATATTGTTTAACTATCACTAAGCACGTATAGGGGTGGTGGGATCTTTGAGGTTGGTTTTTCGCGAGGGCACAACCAGCGGGTGGGGCTGGTTGCAATGGCCACTCGCGGAAATGTAGAGTTTGAAAAACTTAGTCGGAGGCATGGAGTAAAAATTCCTGCTGCGGCTGGGTGTTCAGTGGAAGAATGTAGCTTGGCTGTGGGTGCTATCATTGGGTATGATAGCATTAAATCAGCCTCAAGGATGAATAGCGCTGTAGTGATATTCTTAGATTCAATTGAAAAGGTGAATAAGATAGTTGAGAGGGGTGTTGTGTTGCGGGAGACACAGACGCCGGTATTTCCGCTTATGAATCCTGCGAAGAAAGTTATGGTATCTACAATAAAGAAGGTTCTTTTTGGATGCAAATCTCCGTTGTTGAAACATGTCGTGTCTCATAGGAGACAAGTGCATATGATTTTAAAAAAGGAAGGAGATGAACTGAATTTAGCGTTTAGTTTTAAGATTGATGGATTTGATTATGTCTTTTATGCATCTACTGAATCAATGAAATGTTTTGGATGTGGAAGAGAGGGGCATTTGGTGCGTAATTGTCCCGAGAATGAACGCGCTGAGCCTGGTAGTAGCTTTAGTGCGGGTGCAACTAACGTACCACAGCGAAGGGATGAAAATACTACAGGTGTAGGGGAAGAGAGAAGGTGGGCAGATGTGGTTGGAAAAGTAGGAGAGGAAGGCATTGTGGATACGGGGGCAATTGTGGTAGATCAGAACAAAGAGGGAGGGGAAACACTAGGTGAGATTGCGACTGCCGTCGCTGAGGTGGTGCTGGAAAATGAAATTGGAGGTCAAGAGGAGATTGAAATAACGGAAAAAGAAGCGGATGTTTTCAAAATACCGAGGAGTAAAAGGAAGAATTTAAGGGGTGGTGAAGGGTCTAATTCTAAGAGAAAGGTAGAGATGGATAAATCAGGTGAAGATGAACAGGTTGTAGAGATGGGGTTTTCTTCTGGGGAGGATAGCGAGAGTGAGTCATCTGACGCGTCACAACAATATAGTGAGATAGATGGGGTGGAAGGGAGGTATGGGATCGAGAAGATACGTCAATTTCTGAAGTTGACAAAAGGGAAGAAATATATGCAGGATTACAATGTAACTGATTTTTTCCCTGAACGTGAATTGTTTATTGAATCAGCAAAGTTTCTGATGTCAAAAATTACAGGGGGAGGTTTGAAAAGCCCTGAAATTGCTAGACTCAAGAAAGTGGTCACGAGAGTAATAAGTGATGCAAATTCTAAAGAAAATGAAAGAGTTCAGTTGCAGTTTTAACTCTGTAAAGAGATGTGGTGGCTGTATCTTCCTCTGTATTTTTTTCTTATCCATGAGCAGTTTTAAGATCTCTTCTTTAAACGTAAATGGGGCAAGAGATGTTAAAAAAAGAGCCATGGTGTATGAGTTAATGAGGGGAAAGGGAAGTGACATAATTTTTCTACAAGAAACGCATAGTAATTTGGAAAATGAAGTTATGTGGCAACAGGAGTGGGGGGGGACAGTGGTGTGTAGTCATAAAAACTCAAAAAGTGGGGGTGTGGTTATCTTGTTCTCAAAAGGGTTTTTGCCTTTGTCATATGAGGTTGAAGAGGTAGTTGAGGGGAGGTTATTAAAAGTTAGAGCAAGGTATGAAAACATCAATATGTGTCTGATAAATGTATATGCCCCAGTGGTGACAGTTGAGAGGGTATGTTTTTTAGAGACATTATCAAATACCATTGAGAAATGTAACAAAGAAGATTATTTGTTTATTGCTGGGGATTTTAACTGCACAGTTAGCGATTTAGATAGAAATCACCAAGAACCTCATATAGCCTCAAGGACGTTTTTAAAACGCCTTATTGTAACAAATGAACTGTGTGATATTTGGCGGAGTCAACATGAAGGAACAAGGCAGTACACCTGGGCGCATGTGAGAGAGAACATCATCTCTATGGCCAGGTTAGATAGGTTTTATGTTTTTGAGCATCAATCTCAGGTCTGTAAATCAAGTGTGATAACTCCAGTGGGATTTTCTGATCATTGTTTAATAACAGAAGTGGTGTTCATTAACGATGTAAAACCTAAAAGCGCATATTGGCATTTTAATATAACTTTATTGAGTGATGCTCACTTCAGGAAATGTTTCAGTATTTTTTGGGAGAGGTGGAGGGCTCAAAAGGCCAGTTTTGTATCCCTTCAACAATGGTGGGATATAGGGAAAATACAGATTCAACAATTTTGTAATCAATACACGAGGAATGTCACCAAGGATATCACCAGATCAATGAAAGCCCTAGAGATTGAAATAGTGGAACTCATGACGTTGGTTGAGACCACAGGAGATCGAGGCCATACTCAGGCCCTCAAGAGGAGAAAAGCTGCATTGGCAGATCTGCTGGGTATCAGAGCACAGGGGGCACTGGTGAGAAGTAAATTTCAGGGCATATCTGAAATGGATGCCTCATCCAAATTTTTCTTTGGTTTAGAGAAAAAGAATGGACAAAGAAAAATTATTCATTGTCTCAAATCAGCTGTTGGACAAGAGCTCACTAGCCCTAGTGAAATCAGAAAGAGGGCAGTAGAGTTCTATGCTGAGCTCTACAAGTGTGAGTACAAAGAGGACAAAACAGTGACACAGCAGTTCTTTGATGGGCTCCCAAAGGTGCCTGCAGAAGCTCAGGTTGAGCTTGAGCAACCATTGTCTTTGCAGGATTTATACACTGCATTAAAAGGCATGGAAAATGGAAGGGCACCAGGCATTGATGGGCTTCCCGTTGACTTTTTTAAGTCTTTTTGGGCTATGTTGGGAGAGGATTGGTTAGAAGTAGCTAATGATAGTTTAACCGGAGGGTTACTACCAATAAGCTGCAGAAGGGCTGTCCTCACCCTACTGCCCAAAAAGGGTGACCCGAGGGAGGTGAAGAACTGGAGGCCGGTGGCTTTATTGTGTACTGATTATAAGATATTGTCAAAGGCTTTGTCCAACAGGCTGAGGGAGGTGATGGGGCAAATCATACATACGGATCAGTCCTACTGTGTTCCTGGCAGGCAGATAGGGGATAACATTTCTCTGATTCGTGATTTTTTGGACGTCTCTAGGGCTATTGGGTTGGATGCTGGTCTAATTTCAATTGATCAGGAAAAGGCATTTGACCGAGTTGAACATCAATATTTATGGCACACGTTTGAGGCGTTTGGGTTCAGCTCTAGTTTTATTGCCATGATAAAGGTGATATATGGTGACATTGAAAGTGTATTGAAAGTTAACGGTGGTTTGAGTGCTCCTTTTAAAGTGTGTAGAGGTATTAGGCAGGGATGTTCTATGTCTGGGATGTTATATGCTATTGCTATAGAGCCACTACTAAATAGCATTAGAAGTCGCATTGCAGGGGTGTGCCTTTCAGAGGATATTCCTCCTATTCGTCTTTCAGCCTATGCTGATGATGTAGTTGTGTTAGTGAAAAATCAAGCGGAGGTGGATAGCTTGAGTCTAATGGTTGATCGTTTTAGGGGAATATCCTCTGCAAAGGTAAATTGGGAAAAGAGTTGTGCTTTACAGATTGGAGAATGGTCTGGAGGGATCATGGCTTTGCCAGGGGGGCTAGAATGGTGTAAGGGAGGTTTTAAGTATCTTGGAGTGTATCTAGGAGATGAGGGGACTATGGAAAAAAATTGGAGTGGGGTGGTTGAAATGGTGGAAGGGAGAATGAGGAGATGGCGTTGGTTACTATCTCGTATGTCATATAGAGGGCGCACTATTATAGTTAACAATGTGATTGCCTCTGCACTGTGGCATCGGTTGTCAGTTTTAGAACCACCATCTGGCCTTCTGGCTAAGATACAGGCAATTATTGTGGATTTCTTTTGGGATAAATATCACTGGGTTCCACAAAGTGTTTTGTATTTGTCAAAAGAGGAGGGGGGACAAGGTCTTGTACATCTTGCTAGTAGGGCTGCTGCTTTCCGGTTTCAGTTCATTCAAAGGCTGCTTTATGGACCGGAAAATGTGGTGTGGAGAGGGGTGGCAGGTCTTATATTACAGAGGGTTGGAGGATTAGGTTTAAAGAAGGCTTTATTTCTGGTTGATAGTAGCCAGATTTCTAGGGAGGGAGTACCTCCGTTTTATAGAGGCCTTCTCAGAGTGTGGAGCATAATGAAGGTGTCCAGAAGAACTTCAGCGGAGTCAGTGCATTGGCTGTTGGAGGAACCTCTGGTGTATGGGGCGAGACTGGACTGTACAACTGCAGCTGTTCCACATTTCTCCAAGATTCTGGTGAAGGGGAAAATCATCACCTTAAGACAGTTAATGGCCATGGCTGGGCCCGCCTTAATGGATGGAAGAAGGGTGGCAGAACATTTGGGGATGAGGTCGGAAAGGATTGTCGGACAAATGCTGGGGAGCTGTAGGAAGGCTCTGTCAGCGGAAGAATGGGATATGCTTAGTAGCCACAAGAAGAAGGTGCAAGATGAAGACGTCTCATTTCCAAAACTAGGGATTACACCAAATATCCCAGAGTCAGAAAGAAAGGCGTTATTGCTGGATTTGAGAGGGTTGGAGGAGGTGGGTTTGGATGAGGTGAATGGGAAGGAATTGTATAGGGGGTGTGTCAAGGTGTTGAATAAAGATAAATTGAAAAATAGAAAAGATACTCCATGGAGGGTAAAATTGGGCATTGATGACAAGGTAAAGCCAGCATGGAGAGCACTGTACAAACCACCGTTACAAAAGGGTACTGGTGATATGCAATGGAGGGTTTTACATGGCATCATTGCAGTTAATGCTTTTGTATCTGTTATTAACTCAGATGTTAGAGATGGATGTCCTTTTTGTAATATAAGAGAAACCATTTTTCACTGTTTTATGGAGTGTGAGAGGATAAAACCGCTATTGGAAATGTTGGAATCTTTGTTTAAAGCTGTAGGGGAGTTTTTCAATAACACTGTTTTTATTTTGGGGTTTCAATATAGTAAACAACAGAAAAGAAAATGTCAAATGTTAAATTTTATTTTGGGACAAGCTAAGATGTCAATTTTTCTGAGTAGGAAACATAAGATAGAAACGGGATATGGGCAGGATGTAAGATGTGTTTTTAAAGGTTTAGTGAAAGCAAGAATAAAAGTAGATTTTGAGTTCTTTTCAGCTGTAAAAGATCTCCTATTATTTGAGGAGAAGTAGGCTTACGAAGGAGCACTTTGTTTTGTAGAGGAGGGGAAATTATTTTTTGCTGCTGAAATAAGTTGAATGTATATGTTATGTATTTATTTTTGTTTAGGAATTACATTTTGTTATTTCATTTCTGAAAAGGCAGTGTGTCATTATTTATGTTAACACTTGAGTAAAAAATAAAGGTTTTATAAAAACTCAAACTCTCTCTCTCTCTCTCTCTCTCTCTCTCTCTCTGTCTCTGTCTCTGGGACTGAGAAGTCACACAACAGCCCGTTAGCATCCCACCAGTGCCAGACAGACAGACAGACAGACAGACAGACAGACAGACAGGCAGGCAGGCAGGCAGGCAGGCAGGCAGGCAGGCAGGCAGGCAGGGCAGGCAGGGCAGGCAGGGCAGGCAGGCAGGCAGGCAGGCAGGCAGGCAGGCAGGCAGGCAGGCAGGCAGGCAGGCAGGGAGAGAGAGAGCGAGAGAGAGAGAGAGAGAGAGAGAGAGAGAGAGAGAGAGAATAGAAGCGGTTCACTAACAACTCTGCCATTATCACAGGCTGTTCTTCTTACTGCTGTTTTCTAAGGGCAGCACGCCTTGAGCCCTTCTACTTGCAACAAACAAGCTTTTTTCCCCTGCTCTCTTTAAAACGAACGGGGAGGTAGGATCAGTTCGGGATAAAAGGCTCAACGCACAGGAAAGCAGAAGGACGTTTTATTTGTTTACCGTTCGTTCCGCAGGCCGAGGGAGATAGATAGCTGGTCGAGGAGCCCCCGTCTCTGTCCTTGGCCTCCCCGGTCTGCGGGCGTCTACAGACGCAGCAGCACATTGCCTCCCACCACGCAGCACTATGCTACACGCTACGCTGCCATCTGCTAAGACCTGTTGTTTGTTTTCCCCAGCAAACAGCAAATCACTTCTTTCCTGTTCCTGCTTTTTACCATATGCCACTGCCTGGTGGATCAGAGCGAGGCATTTATATTAATGAAGTTAATCAAAGACGCACGCACACAGACACACACACACA
Source organism: Oncorhynchus mykiss (assembly GCF_057628025.1). Taxonomy (NCBI): domain Eukaryota; kingdom Metazoa; phylum Chordata; class Actinopteri; order Salmoniformes; family Salmonidae; genus Oncorhynchus; species Oncorhynchus mykiss. The sequence goes on along the minus strand of NC_143033.1, from coordinate 33,486,395 downwards.
CACACGCACACACATCTGCCAACGGGGTAATTTAGGAAACCGATCATGCCGTTAGTCGATTCATCCCGTCCCCCTACACACACACAAACACACACACACACACCCCTTCTGCCGTTGTGGCCACCTCTTACTAGATGACACACCTCCAATCATTGGAGCATTTTTAAAGACATGAAAATTGCAATTAATTTCCTCATACTCTTGTTCTGTGACCTATAATCCTGAAATGTGTCATTGCTAAAAAAAATTTAAAAAAATAAAACAAACCTTGTTTTAGTTCATGTATGTATTTGGTTGTTTGTTTTATTTATATGTGATTCTCAAGGACCCTTTGCCTCCCTAAAAACTGTCGGCTAATCCCATACTTGAAGTAGCCTTGATTTAGCTGGTCAGACACAACAGAACTAATGTAATAGTATCATAAGTAACACCTAAATAAGTAACACTAGCAAATATAAACCATTATGCCTACAATTAGGGATCGGAGGACCCAACCAACAGTGTTCTGTAGCCTTGCATTATTGACATCATGTACAGTAAATAGAACGTATTTTACATGACAAATGTAATCAATCCCCAAAAATCTACAAAATGTGTCAACCCTGAAGATGCCCCCCAGATCCCATGACTATAGTAGCAGGGAGAGTATTGCTAGTCCACTATATACCACCAGCACAGCTAAATAATATATCCACTGCAGATGGCAGACTGCAGTGTTTGTTGACTGGCAACTAATGTCCTCTGTGTCCTTCAGGTGCTCACTGTGCTCCTCACTGACTTTGGCTGACTTGCTTAAACAAATGTGGTTTCTCCTTACAATTGAGATGTACATACTATGGCATAAGGGGACGACAAGAGGATAAGAGGCAATCCATAATTTCGATTAAGACGTTAATGCGCGATCTAGGACGGACATAGTCAATATAACTATTTGTTCAGCACTTTTGAAATGTACTGTTACAGAATTCAGAACATGGGCCGTTCTTACACTGTTCTTCCTGTGCACCAAGTCAGAACCGTAGGATAAATAAAGGGGGCATATAAGCAGACAATGAAAGCTCTTACAATATTCGATGATTACATTTCTCTAAAATAGGTGTGCACCACCAAGTCAGAACAGTAGGCGAAATTAAGAGGGGAAAATAGACCAAATTATTAGGGTGAGGCGCAAAAGCTTACTACACAACATACACTTAGTATTACTTTCTTAGCTACAGCATACATACCTCCCTGGCATATTACATAATTTATGAAGCAGCATACAATACATTTTTGGACTCACCTTGTTGTGCTGTGTTCACTTGAACAGGAAGGTGGCGCGGCGGTCCTTTGTCATCAAACTTTGTCATCAAAGTCTGGCATTCTCTGGATTTATGGTGCTTTCAAGACAACTGGGAACTCTGAAAAACATAAGGTTGAATCCTGATGACGTCAGTAATCTTCAGGTCATAGATCTAGAAAGAGGCCTGAGTTCCCGACTTACAATTCCGAGATGGGTGACCGTTCAAAACGTATTTTCCCAGTCGCAGCTCGTTTTTTCCTGAGTTCCTAGTTGTCTTGAACTCACTGAAATTAGATTTCCCAGTTATGAGTTAACAGTTGTTTTGAGAGCAGCAGAAATCATGCAGAATTGACAGCATGGCCAATGTTGAATGTTTGTAATTTTAAGCTTGGAAAAGAGACCCTTAAACCGAGATTTGGGACCACACACACACTCCACTGAATAGCAGGCTAGTGATTGCTTTGCAATGCTTCTAGTTAGCCACGGATTCCTTCCAAACCACTCATTGTTGACTTTGTGTAATGTTTATGTCAAATGTCTCTTCATTATTTCTCTTCATATGACAAGGGTTAAAAAGGATTTGCCAGTAGATTGTCAACTTGATTCATGATGATGACTGCTAGCTTGAAAGTATGGTGTTGACATGATCAGTCCAACAAAGCTACCTTAGATATAATATGATTTGATGTTATTTTTATCTGTGGCCAATGACATTGAGCCTTCTTGGATGGGCACTTCTAATGTAACTCTATGGCAGCACCCAAGGGGCCTGAATTTTCTAACTTTACCCTAAGATTTTCCAGCGACGTAGTGTCCCCATGAGTGACAGAACACTGAGCCAATCAATGCGCTACTAGAGAACATTACCAACCCCTACGCTTTGTATTTTCCGCTGGCTGCCCCACCACCACAGAAAGCACTGAGCTAGGCTGAAACACCTGCAGTGTGGAGCTGCCTTACTCGAGAAACCAAAAAAGAGACCATGTTTGTACGGAGGCTTTATTAACTCAATTATGTTTTATTATTTTGTACATTGTTTGCAAACTGATATGTGACATGTATGAATGCCAAAATAACATGCCAAACAAAAAAATACTAAAAAGGTGGGGCTAAAGACAGGTGTGGCTCTGCCCTGATTGACAGGTTGCCACTGGGCTTGCCTATAAAACACAGTTGGTTAGTTGGTATGCCATTGATGGGTTGGTTTGGGGCAACTGAAGCCAGTCATTTCTATGATTATCACGATCATTTCCATCCTTTCAGTGTAGGTGATAATACTGTATATTGTGAGAGCTGGCACAAAATAGCGCTGTTCAGTTTTCCAGACATTATTTGAATACTGACAGTAACTCTGAATCAGGATTTGGATCCCTGAACATATATGAGCAATCATTATTTGTTTACAGTAGCGAGGCTAAATCTGAGATGCTTGTCATTAATGTTATTATAATCCAAATGGAGCTTCTACTGTTGATGCTCTACACTGCTTACAATATGCTTTTTGTTCTAACACGTACCATAAATAAACCCTAATCCTAATCTAGAAGATTAGCCTGTTTTTCCTGGGCTTGACTGATCCATCTTTCACCCACATACAGGTAACTGCCAAAATAAAGGAAACACGTGAGTAAATGAGGGATACAAAGTATATTGAAGGCAGGTGCTTCCACACAGGTGTGGTTCCTGACTTAATTGAGCAATTAAAACATCCCATCATGCTTAGAGTCATGTATAAATGTACCCAGTTGCCCAATATTTTGGCGAACCATGGCTGGAAGAAGAGATCTCAGTGACTTTAAAGGAGGGGTCTCGAACGAAGAAGCATTAGGGGGTTTAAAGAGTCTGTCTCAGTCACCAGATCGCAACCCAACTGAACACATCTGGAGCAGCGCCTGAGACAGTATTTTCCACCACCGTCGACAAAATGATGGAATTTCTCGTGGAAGAATGGTGTGGCATCCCTCCATTAGTCTTCTAGACACTTGAAGAATTTATGCCCAGGTGTATTGAAGCTGTTCTGGCGGCTTATGGTGGCCCAACGCCCTATTTTAGGAGTCACTTGTATGTGTACCTCAATAGTTAATTTATCATCCAGGAGACACTCATAATTCAATTAAATGTGACACAGAGGGAGAAAATATATTCTTTGAGATTAATTTCACTCCTAACATATTTATCATTTTGTGATAGGAATTTCACTTTATGGCTATTGTATGCTCTCTTCTGCCTGCAAGGAGACTTAGTAATTAAACCAATTTTAAATTAAACAAAAGAGGAACAGGTGTTTTTAATAACTTTCTGATTAAATGAGACTATTCAGCTATGTTCCTGCTGTGAGTCATTATCATTGTAGATACTGTGTCTGTTGATGTTCTGCTGCTTCCCACATCATTACACTCAGGGCTTTGTGGAAGAAACTTCATTTGATCGTTGGACCTGTCACTCAACATGTGACAGAACCACAAATGCAAACAGACAAAGCTGTGCTCATCAACAGTTCATGGTTAGATGTGACTGAGGACATATTTTTCCCAAGACATTCTGCCAAGCAGCTTTAAAGACTGTCCTGTCAATATCTCCCATCCATATTGCTAGTGTAGCTACTTTAATATGCGTCTGTCTGTCTGTCTGTTTGCATCCAGCTGTTTTGTTCTGAGGTATTTACAGAGGCTTTCTCTTCCAATAAAGGCTACAGACAGGCAGTGATTCCTGGGACCACAGTGTGGAGTGTAGAGCGAGTGGTGTACGCCTCTGGCAGCACCATGCATGTTTTAAGATGCTTTGTACATTCCTACAGGAGTGTCGGTTGGTGGGGCTGGGGGGGATACACTAAAACTACACAGTCTGGTAGGACTTAACCTCACACAAGAGAGGTAGTCTGAGCGCACTCCACTCAGGCGTTTTCAAGGCCACCTACCTCCCGAGCCCTAGCTGTTGATGACTCAACAGGAGTTGTTAGGTGCTGCCAGAAGAATTGACCTCCCCCCAAAAAGTATAATCTGCTTCCATCCAACAGTACAACAGACACATGAATATGTTCAGAGCATCACTCAGTTTTAGCTGAAGGCTATATCCTCTGATGGTGCTTCACTAAAGCATGGAGTCTGGTGCTAACAAGAAACGGCTTGCTGTATTCTCTTGTCTGGGAGGCCTGTTGCCTGACCTTGTGTTGTGTGGACTGGTTGTTTTCCAACTCTTTCTTCTTCGTCCACAACTGTGGAATCACAGTTGAAGTTAGAAGCTTCTGGTAGCAGTAGGATGAAGTCAAGAACTGAGTTGTGTTGTGCAGTGGTTAAAGTTTCTTACACACACACAAACACACACACACAGACACAGACAGACAGACAGACAGACAGTCAGACAGACAGACAGTCAGACAGACAGACAGACAGACAGACAAACAGACAGACAGACAGACACACACACACACACACACACACAACCACACACCCACACAGACACACACACACCCACATTGGCCATACATTCCCCATAGATAGAGTAACCCACAGAGAGCCCCATGGGCTCAGTCCACTTGAAGGGCTGACAGGCGATCATGTCATCTGTCAGAGGGAGACAGCTAGCACGCCTCCCTCTCCTCCAGACCCTGTTCTCACTGTCACCCCTCCACACTGCCCCACCCTGCCTCGGGCCAGACCACAAGACCAATCACAGGGGTCACAGGTCAAGATGTCCCAGTCCAGCAGACATTTATGAGAATCTCTCTGTCATAGCCCCTGTGGCGCTTTGGTCTGAACCACATTAACAGTGTTGGCCCTTGGCTTATAAAAACACAGAGGGATAAGAGAGTAGCATTGTCTGTCTCTTGCTATGTTCTGTTATTGGCTTTTAGATTTAAGAGTCTACTTCCCCTGTAATATCCGTTTGTGTATCTGTTATCAGATTAGGCCCTGTCGATAAAGCTTAGCACACTAGTTTTATTGCCATGACAGCAAATATGACTATTTGCTTTGAGTTTTCAATAACTGATGTGATATGTGCCGATGTGCCAGAGTCCAATGCCGAATACTGGTTTACAGCCAGCCAGTGCTATTAGCATTATCATCATCATTATGGTTTCACCAAATGAGCTCTCTCTCTCTTTAGGCCTTTCCAGTAGTCCTATACATCACAGATGTCCTCTCTAGTGACATTCTACTAATAGCATGCTGTTTTAGTTATCATCACCCCTAAAGGCTTCAAACCGCCTCCTCCCCCCTCACAGAACAATAACCACGCGCCACCTGATGCATGATCCATGGGTTTGACCCTTGCATCCTGGACCACATTGTTATTGCCTGTTTACATTGTGCAAATTGCCAAATGTTTTCAGAGGCCCCTTCCTCGCTTGCGGTCTCCCACAGAATATCTTTCCTGACAACACTCCACCCCTCCCTCCATCCATCCCTCTGCCCCCAGAGTTAGACCTATTCTCTGGTAAGCAGTGAGCTAGAGGTGGCAGTGGAGGTGGAAGAAGTGGGGAGGGCGAGAGGGGTGTATTGGTATTCCACACATGTCTGTGGACATTAGGGGGGGCATCAAGGTGCATGAGCTAGACAGCTCTCATAATAACAGAATCCAGGCACATTATGAAATAAGTGGAAGTGACCAACGAAGAGAGACGCAGCACTCACCGCTTTGAATTCCAATTACAGGTTTAGGAGGGAGAGAGAAGGAGGGGGGGGGGGAGTTGATGAGGGGGAAGAGGGAGGGATGGGGAGAAAAGGGGAGAGGAGGGGGAGAGAAAGGCAGGAAGAGAATGGGATGCATTCTAATGTCTGTGAAGGTGTTGTGGGGTCGATGTGTGGGGAATGGAGGTACTGTGTGGAGGATGGGCTGTATGGAGGTTGGGCTGTATGGAGGATGGGCTGTATGGAGGTTGGGCTGTATGGAGGATGGGCTGTATGGAGGTTGGGCTGTATGGAGGATGGGCTGTATGGAGGTTGGGCTGTATGGAGGATGGGCTGTATGGAGGATGAGCTGTATGGAGGATGGGCTGTATGGAGGACGAGCTGTATGGAGGATGAGCTGGGTGGAGGATGGGCTGTATGGAGGACGAGCTGTATGGAGGATGGGCTGTATGGAGGATGAGCTGTATGGAGGATGGGCTGTATGGAGTTTGAGCTGTATGGAGGTTGGGCTGTATGGAGGATGAGCTGTATGGAGGATGGGCTGTATGGAGGATGGGCTATATAGAGAACGAGCTATATGGAGGATGAGCTGTATGGAGGTTGGGCTGTATGGAGGATGTGCTGTATGGAGGTTGAGCTGTATGGAGGATGAGCTGTATGGAGGTTGGGCTGTATGGAGGATGGGCTGTATAGAGGACGCGCTGTATAGAGGATTAGCTGTATGGAGGTTGGGCTGAATGGCGGATGAGCTGTATGGAGGTTGGGCTGTATGGAGGACGAGCTGTATGGAGGATGAGCTGTATGGAGGTTGGGCTGTATGGAGGATGGGCTGTATGGAGGTTGGGCTGTATGGAGGACGAGCTGTATGGAGGATGAGCTGTATGGAGGTTGGGCTGTATGGAGGATGGGCTGAATGGAGGTTGGGCTGAATGGAGGATGAGCTGTATGGAGGTTGGGCTGTATGGAGGATGGGCTGTATGGAGGTTGGGCTGAATGGAGGATGAGCTGTATGGAGGTTGGGCTGTATGGAGGATGGGCTGAATGGAGGTTGGGCTGAATGGAGGATGAGCTGTATGGAGGTTGGGCTGTATGGAGGACGAGCTGTATGGAGGATGAGCTGTATGGAGGTTGGGCTGTATGGAGGATGGGCTGTATGGAGGTTGGGAAAAGGGGATACCTAGTCAGTTTTACAACTGAATGCATTCAACTGAAATGTGTGTTCCGTATTTAATGCAAATAGTCTGGGTAGCCATTTGATTAGATGTTCAGTAGTCTTATGGCTTGGGGTTAGAAGCTGTTAGAAGCCTCTTGGACCTAGACTTTGCGCTCCGGTCCCGCTTGCCGTGCGGTAGCAGAGAGAACAGTCTATGACTAGGGTGGCTGGAGTCTTTGACCATTTTTAGGGCCTTCCTCTGACACCGCCTGGTGTATAGGTCCTGGATGGCATGAAGCTTGGCCCCGGTGATGTACTGGGCCGTACCCACTGCCCTCTGTATTGCCTTGTGGTCGGCGCAGTTGCCATACCAGGCAGTGATTCAACCAGTCAGGATGCTCTCGATGGTGCAGCTGTAGAACCTTTTGAGGATCTGAGGACCCATGCAAATCTTTTCAGTCTCCTGAAGTGGAATATGTTTTTGTCGTGCCCTCTTCACGACTGTCTTGGTGTGCTTTGACCATGTTAGTTTGTTGGTGATGTGGACACAAAGGAACTTGAAGGGATTCTCATGGTGGTTGACACACTGAGGAATGGATGGATGGACCGATGGGTGGCTTGGTGGGTAGTTACGGTGGATGGGTGGAAGGATGGATGGATGGATGTAGGTGAACGAGGGTCATGGGGGTCTGCTATGGAGGGAGATTATCTCCAGAAAGGAAATCGATTAAGAATGGTAGAGGTTGACTGTGAACATTTATCCATTTAGCTTGACCCCCTATTGAATTTTCATGATGGGCTTTGACTCTTCTTCTTTCTGTAGGAGATCAGAGTTAATGGTGATTGTTCTGCCCCTAACCACTCCTCCAAATTTATTATCTGGGCTGTATTCAATAGGAGACACTTCATCAAACCAGATCGGGGCCTGCGGTCCTGTTGATGGAGGAGCTTTGTGTGGGGTTTGTAAAAAGAAAGGCTCATGGGGGTTGAAGGATGGGCAGAGGGCGAGGGGGTTGTCACAGATGTCTGGCCCTTTGAAAGAAAATTAAACAAGTACCTCATTACAGAACGCTCCAGTGCTCCCTGGAGGTGGCCACTGAGCCAGCCTTTTTAATGAGCTGGGAACTTAAACGCTGCCAAAGTTTACCCCGGCCATGGTCTGCTCAGTTAGGCCACTGGGAAGTAACAACCCCTCGCCCCCCTAGCCCCCACCTTATCCCTCCCTGCACCCTGTCCATCCTCTCCCATTCAGGGCCACTCATCCAGAGGACAGAGAGAGAGAGAGAGAGAGAGAGAGAGAGAGAGAGAGAGAGAGAGAGAGGCACCATGCTGGTCTCCTCTCTTTCAGCTCGGGAGGAGGGGATAATGCCTTTTTTTGTGCCACGCATCCAGAGGAATTATGTGCACTAATTTGATTAGGGGGAGATTTGATTAACTGGAAAATGAGGGCTTTGCTTAGACTTTCACACGCTTAATTTATCCCTTGCAAAGCAGACGCAACATTGTGTCATGAAACTCTGAAGGCATGTGGGAAGTCCTTTCAGCGGCTAGATGGTCCTTTCAGACCCAACAATATCAAGGATTGCCACGGTTCATATTTGGATAATCAGTTTAAAGCTTTTTGCCCGGGCGCAGAATACAAATTGCATTTGGCATCGCCAGTGAAAAGGTTGAAAAGATCATAAGATTAATGTAGTATAGATTTGAGCTAAGCAACAACAACAAAAACGCAGCGGCAAGAGTGGAAAACTATTTGTATTGGTGCGAAAACTTATTTTTTTAAATGAAAATATGTATTTTTGTTAAAGTGTTTGTCTTTTTATTACTTCTGTTGCTAGGTTAGTGTCATATTTTTTATCATCATCTACAATGTTCATTTTCCCATATGCCTGTGTTCCATTTATACCTTTGATTTCAAACCACTATTCAAATGTATTGCAGCTGTCTATAAAACTTGTTCAACTCATGTAGGATTATTATGTGCAAAGACAAAGCTGCATAGTGGTAATGTATCATATGTGAATTGACTTTGCCTCTCTGATCCCTTTGTGTCCCCTGCTATGACCACAGGGCCTGGAGGGCCTGAATGGTTTGCTTTACCTCCTTTAACATGCAGCCATGATGGTCATATTACCACTCACGGATGATTATATTTGAATGAAATAGCGAATTCTTCAGGGAGAGAGAGAGAGAGAGAGAGAGAGAGAGAGAGAGAGAGAGAGAGAGAGTGGAGTGAGAGAGAGAGAGAGAGAGAGAGGAGGGAGACTTGATATGTCTAGAATCTAGAATCTTGACTTTCCCCACCAGCATGGTGACCTTCCCCTCATTCCAAATGGCCTGCAAAGCCAGTATTTTCAACAAATAGCTGTACTTTATTTTATACTAGGATTACCTTCTAATAAGGGATTAACCACTCTCCATGCAGCACAACATCCATCCCTCCCTCCCTGCCTGCTCAAAGCTGCTTTGCCCCCAGCCAGTCATTAACCACGGTAGACTCTGCTTCCTTCTTTCTCCTTCAAGAGCCAATGCTGCCAACACACAACGCCACTATGAGCTGACTGGCTGATATGTTTTTGTCGTCTGTCACAACGCCAGAGCGGAAGGAAGCTTCAAATTGGGACAAACCAGAAGCCAAGGATTTATTTAAAAAAGAGTTGAGATGAGAAGGGGGGAGGATGGAGGGATAGAGAGAGAAGTGTGGAGAGAGACCCAGACAGATGAGCTATCTCCTGTTGGACTTGCTTCCATCTTTCCCATCTGTTCTCCCCAGTTTTAATTAAATCTTCTGAGATGAAAATTTTTCCTATATTTCTATCCCCCTCTCTCTCTCCCCCTCCCTCGCTTTCTAAACTGGAGCGCAGTAGGTCTGTGCTGTGCCAATGTCCACTCTTCTAACCACCTCGCTGCCAGCTGCTAATGAGAGCGATCCAGCCATCATGAGCTGTTAATGAGGAGGATTCTAGAAAGGCCCTGACCCGGGAACCTCCCTTGTCTGACACACACACGCAGGCATGCATACACACAGACATACACACAGAACATACACACAGACAATACACACACAGACAACACACACACAGAGACACATGGAGAACGTACACACAAACACACACTCACACGATAAACTCACACATTGAAATGTACAAACACTGTGTATAAACAGATGCAAATCACCTTGAAAATCACACTCTCTCTGACAGCTACAGAAACACACACATGTACATACCTTTTCAATAGCCAATAAAAACAACACATACTATGAACAAGCTCCTGTTTACAACAACTCTACACGTCCTCCTCCTTCCCATGTCTGTCAGGCCTAGATCACTTGGCCTAGCCCAGATAGCTGTGTCATGATGTGGCCTTTTCTGGGTATAGATCGTGGCTTCCCCCTCTCTCACTCTCTCCCACACCCAGGTTCTGTTATCTCAGGTCATAAATTCCTGGCGGAGTCTCTCTCCCCCTTTTCATGCAGAGAGACCACAGAGTGAACAAAGGATTTCATGTGGCAAACTCCTAAATCCCCATAATGAGAATTTGAAGCAAAATGTCCACATGTGAGAAGGTGGGAAGGGTCCGTGGACAATTAAGGGACGGGTATGACAAGTGTGTTTCATTTGGTGACCTCAGAGAGGACAGGAAACACACATAACTATATCTCTGAATGTGTACATTTCTCAATTATGGGGTTTGCATTTAATTCTTGTATAAAACGAAAGAGTAAAGATTAAACTATTTGTGAAATGATGTTATGTGATGTTAAACCTTTAGTGTGAGAGAATTGTATTCCCTTTAAAGTTTAACTAAGTCGTTGGCCGACCACCGTGAGCACAGACATGATCAGGCGTCAGAACCGCCTTTTCTACCGTTACGAATAAAAACCCCTTCTAAGACAATCCTCTTTAGACTGAGCAAACCCACGTCGTGAGCTATGATTGCGAATTGTTTAGACCACGCATACCTCTGTGTAAACTGAGGTGGAACAGGTTTGAGGACCAAGATTAGAAAACGATACCACGTGGAGCATTGGCTACACGGCTGGAAATGTTTCAACTCTGAGACTATCGATCCATACAGAATAAGAGCAAATCTTAGATACTAATTACTAGTCTGCAGCTAGAAATTGGGACGAGAATACCGACAACCGCCGAAACATCTATTCTATTAGAACATTTCTGAATGGTACTCTAAAGTATCCATTCTAACCACGAAAGACTTTGATCTTCAGGGAAACAGAAAGAGAGGGAGAGACTCTTGATGAACTCTCCAGCAGACTGACCGGATTCCAACAGAAAAGATCACAACACATGGGTGTAAATATATATTGATTGCAATTATTCCCGAATGAGTGCGCGTTCATGTGCAAAGGATTAGCATTTCAATGAATATAATTATCAACTGTGTGTCCTGATCCCTTTTGTCTTTCCCGCTCTTTCTCAGTCCACGCCCACTTCCCTTTGACCACCAAGCCGTCATATCGGCTTAGCCCACTAGGGAATCTTCCCTATCATTTGTTAGTAACATATCTACTGTTTGTTTGTTTATGCATTTCTGTGATTATTTAGTTAGTTAGTGAATAAATAATTAAGCCAATTGGTGTATGGATTATTTATAGTAAAGGCTGGGTTCGTGCAGATAACCAACAATTTACGACGTTGGAATGAGACTGATGTGAGTTAAAGAATAATTCATTAATAGGAAGACTAATTGATCAGATATTAAAATATCTGAAGAGTTATATTCGAAAAATTATAACTTTGTAATCTGAAGATTTTCCGTGGTGCACCAACTTCCTAGTTAATTACATTTACATGATTAGTTTAATCACGTAATAATAATTACAGAGAATTGATTTGATAGAATAACAGTCTTCACTTTTAATGATGCCAAAGACACGACAGCTGTCTGTCTGTCTGTCTGTAATGCTCTTCACCTCTCTCACTCCCTCCATCCCTCCAGACTAAACCCCAGGGCCTCATTTATCAGCCGTGTGTACATGTCTCACAAAATTCGGGCATACGTGGAGTTTTCATTAAGAACTTACTATATTTCTGCCTCATTTATCAGCCGTGTGTACATGTCTCACAAAATTCGGGCAAACGTGGAGTTTTCATTAAGAACTTACTATATTTCTGCACTCGTGAACAATCCCTCCATTGACCTTTTATTGGTAACAAAAACGCCCTCATTTGCTGTATGTTTTGGAGATGTTGGAACTGGACCATGATAGTTTCAAAAGCGCAATGGCAAATGACATCACATTTCTGTAGAGGTGTGGGCAGAATCTTTTCATATTTTGCAGCAACTTTTTTTGAACCAAAAATGTATGTTGCCTATTGGGAATGCCGAACTCCGGACGCTCATTCTGCAAGATCGATTGTCTATTGAACAATTTAATGCCTACACACAAAAGACAAATTGTTGTTCGATATTTTGTTTAACAATACATTATTGTGTTTCTGCCTTGGTATAGGTTCTGAGATGAAATAGGCTATGATGCCGCGCTCCTATCGCACAGCAATACTGTAGCTTACCCATACATATTTTAAATAGGCTATTTACCTTGGAGCACGCTTGGCTATTGAATGAGTGATGGATAAATGGTAGCCTAACGTTTGTTGTGTAGCGGGAATAAACCAGTCATGTCAGAAAAGAAGAAACGTGTCCTGCAATATGATTATGATTTAGGCCTATAATAATACAAGTAAAATAAATATATTAGGAGACATGCTGCTATACGCTCTTCATACCAATGACAAATGCATCTGTTTTATCCTTAGGCCTACATTGTAATGTTTTATTTGCTTATCATTATTAGAATAATTCCCGTGCATCAAACACCTCCATTTCCCCGAAAAGATTGCAATACAATTGATGAACCACTAGAAGTTGTGCGTGCGCATGGTCTGAGATTTGAGTGGAGATACACACACTCTCCCGCCAAGTTAAACATGTATAAATGCTTTTGTGGTAAAACTGGCCCATGCAAGGTTTAGAGTCCTTTTTTGTGCCCACCTTTGATAAATGAGGCCCATGGGTTGGTTGAGGGAAGGATGCATGGTTGGATGGATGGGGCCATGCTGTTTTGCCTCCCTCTGTCTCCCTCTGGCATCCCTCTGTCTCCCTCTGGCATCCCCCAGGCTGCTGCATCTGTCTCCTGTTATCTCTCCTAGAGCTCATCTCTCATTCCTCTCCTTTCCCACAGCTAGCTAGCCAGGCGATGAATCTCAGTCTTGTTCAATAGCTCCTCCCTCCCTCTCCCCTCTTTTCTTGTCTGTGTAGTGTACGTCTCTCTTTCCATATAAGAGTCTCCAACTCACTGTTTCCTATCTTTTATATTTGACCTCCTCATTGCTTCTCTCTTTTCCTCCTTTCTCTTCTTTTATTCCCTTGGCCTCACCTCTATCTATCTATCTATCTATCTATCTATCTCTCTATCTCTCTCTCTATCTATCTCTCTCTGTCTCTGTCTCTGTCTCTATGTCTCTCTCTCTCTCTCTCTCTCTCTCTCTCTCTCTCTCTCTCTATCTCTCTCTGTCTCTGTCTCTGTCTCTATCTCTCTCTCTCTCTCTCTCTCTCTCTCTCTCTATCTCTCTCACTCTCACTCTCACTCTCACTCTCACTCTCACTCTCACTCTCACTCTCACTCTCACTCTCACTCTCACTCTCACTCTCTCTCTCTCTCTCTCTCTCTCTCTCTCTCTCTCTCTCTCTCTCTGTTTTAGCTGTGAGGTTTTATCACTTCATTTGCACGGAAGGGAAGTGTGGCAGTGCTCAGAGCAGTCTATACTGTTAAACAGCTTGCTGTGTGCTGGGGCTTAGCAGATAGAGTTTTTTAGCTAGCGACACCTTGGGTTAAAAACAGCGTCGCTTACCTCTCCAGCTGGGGCCACACTTCTCACAGTAGGTGACGAAGGAGACACTCTTATTCCATTCTAGGCATAGCACATATCTCTGCACTTAAGGTGTGTGTGTGTGTGTGTGTGTGTGTGTGTGTGTGTGTGTGTGTGTGTGTGTGTGTGTGTGTGTGTGTGTGTGTGTGTGTGTGTGTGTGTGTGTGTGTGTGTGTGTGTGTGTGTGTGTGTGTGTGTGTGTGCGTGCGCATTTCTCAACAGAGTGGCAAGTCCTTTTTCACTTTTATAATTGTAGCGACACCTTGGGCTTTGTGTGATGTATTGTTGTCTCTACCTTCTTGCCCTTTGTGCTGTTGTCTGTGCCCAATAATGTATGTACCATGTTTTGTGCTACTATCATGTTGTGCTGCTGCCATGTTGTGTTGCTACCATGTTGTTGTCATGTTGTGTTGCTACCATGCTGTGTTGTCATGCGTTGCTGCCATGCTATGTTGTTGTCTCAGGTCTCTCTTTATGTAGTGTTGTGGTGTCTCTCTTGTCGTGATGTGTGTTGTTGTCTCAGGTCTCTCTTTATGTAGTGTTGTGGTGTCTCTCTTGTCGTGATGTGTGTTGTTGTCTCAGGTCTCTCTTTATGTAGTGTTGTGGTGTCTCTCTTGTCGTGATGTGTGTTGTTGTCTCAGGTCTCTCTTTATGTAGTGTTGTGGTGTCTCTCTTGTCGTGATGTGTGTTGTTGTCTCAGGTCTCTCTTTATGTAGTGTTGTGGTGTCTCTCTTGTCGTGATGTGTGTTTTGTCCTGTATTTTTTATTTTATTTGTAACTTTTAATCCCAGCCCACTTCCCCGCAGGAGGAATTTTGGCTTTTGGTAGGCCATCATTGTAGATCATATTATTTCCTTAACTGACTTGCCTAGTTAAATAAAGGTTAAATAAATAAAAATAAATACATAAAAATAGATGAATAGTTCATTTCCAGACCCACCAAAAAGCTGCTACTAACGCTGCTAGTTAGCTTTCCTCTAGCTTCTCTTCTAATGAATTGGATAGCAGTCCTATCAATGTGATGACTCTCCCAGTGTGGTGAGTAATGTTGAGAGTGTCAGAACAGAGGGAGGGAGGGAGGGAGGGAGGGGGGGAGGGAGGGGAGGGGAGGGAGGGAGGGACATCACGGCAGAGTGACAATAAAACAAGTGTTTTCATCATTACTCAGACAAGACAGCAGCCCCGGGGCAAACAGACGACACACACACACATCTCTCTCTCACACACACACACACACACATACACACACACACACACACACACACACACACACACACACACACACACACACACACACACACACAACTCTCACACACACATCACATGATCACAACACTGTGATTATTCACCGCCAACGCCACCACAGTACTTTTCACAGTATAAACTCCACTCTCACCATGCTCATGCAAATGAGAATTGTTCATCTGCTGCATAATTATGTTCTCAACCGATGGAGTGCACGGCTGTTTGTTTTAAAACGCACAAGGTATGTTGTGTGTTAGTTACGGCTGTTTGTGATTATGAATTCAGCTCACATTTCTGGGAGGGGGATAAGAAGATGGTAATGATATGCACAGTGTATGGCGAGGCGTTGGAAGTTGGAACGTTCGGCTTGTGAATTGGAACCCCTGGGTGTCTAGGACAGCGTCTCAAATGCCACCCTATTCCATTTATAGTGCACGACTTTTGACCAGGGCCCATGGAGCTCTGGTCAAAAGCAGTGCACTATAATGGGAGAAGGGTGCTATTTGGAACGCAGTCTCGCAGTCAAAGCACATGGTATCAGTGTGACTGACGAGGCCTACACTCTTAATTCAGAGCCAGGCTGATATGTGTTCATCTGTCTGTGGAAAGCTCTGACGACCCTAACGATGTGTGTCCAGATCATTCATTTCTCCAGTTGTCTTGTCCTCTGATTTGGAGGACTGGCTTCACAGACAGACACCTTGGTTGTGTTGTTGAATAAAGTGGAAAGATGTGGTGTTTTATTCTCTAGCTGGAGACATTTTCCATGCAGGGATACAAGCATGGCCACGCCAAGCCTTTCTTCTGTCTCTCTTTCAATAGCCAAATCAGCCATGTTGAAAGAGGTAATGATTTGCCTGAGAGAGAAAAACGGGGGGGGACTCTTAAACACAAACATTGTTAGTACTATTTAGTCCCATTATGAGTTGGCTTTCTCCTCAAGTAGGTTTCCTATTGCCTTGGTGAAGAAGGGAGAGAGGGAGAGGGAACAGAGGAGACATTGCGGTTGTAATGGTTGAGGCTGAAAATGAATAGGTTTTTCGATCCTACATATATTGTTGTTTAGTCTCTCTTAATGGTGTGGCATTTCAACAGAGAGCATGTGGTGGGTGAAATGATCTTCAATGCTAAAGAATTGTGATTTCTTATATGTGTCTTAGAAAAAAAGGAGAAAACAAAAATGTGCAATGGTAAACCTTTTACTTTTGGGTGCCCAGGGCTGCCATTTTCTTCTGAAATGTCCTCTTCTTTCTGTTGACTTCTGTAATGGTTATTGAAGTTTGAAAAGTTTAAAGGGCATTTAGAGTTGGTATCTCACCAAACCACTCTGTTCAGGCCTTCTTCTCTTTGACTGGTTTCTTTTCACCTTAAAGCCTTTTTTTCAGGTGTCTACTTTTCAAAGTGGATAATTGACAGCAACAGTGACGGTGGCATGAACCCCAAACCCCTCCATTACCATGACACTGTCTTCAAAGCTGCCTCACGTCTAAAGGAGCTCAGCCCCAAAGCTCTTGTGTAGCGTCTGGACCCGCCGCTCAAACTCCTTTCACACCCCCATTGAAAATCATTGATTCTTTGGTCGATTGTTCTAGTCTAGTCATTGGGAAAAGCCTGTGCCTGTTCTGTCATCGCGAGACCAAGCGTGTGTGTATGTGTTTGTGTGTACCTACGTGCATGCATGCGTGTGTGTGTGTGTGTGTGTGTGCGTGCGTGCGTGCGTGTGTGTGTGTACATGCACATTAATGTGCACCTTCGTGTAGTAAATGAATCCCAGCTAGATTTAGTGAGGGGTTCTACTAGCAGGCTACGGCTGAGCCCACAGCATAGCCAGAACAGGTTGGGTTTCAAAGGGCTTTTGGGGGAATTAGGCGGGTCTTTGGAGTTTGAGCGTAGCCTAATTCCTGGTGACCTTTCCCTGGCTTTGAGTTGACTTTTTGTGGTGATCAGCCAGCCAGTGCTATAACAAGCTTTTCCGTCTGTGTGGCTGGGGATTACTGTGAAACAGCAGTGCCCTCCCATCGCCTAACCTCCACAGGGAACCATCTGTGGAGGAGAGAGAGAGGGGGAGAGAAAGAGAGAGGACGAGAGGGGGAAGCAAAGGGCTTCTGAGGGAGAGAGAAAATAGGCGTTAGCCTGAAGGGGCATTGTCACGCCTGTCTGTGTGTTATTGAGGATTCTGTGGATGTCAGAGCTCCTTTTGTGTAACATCGGGACGTTTTGTACTTCCATCTCAAACTGCCGGGCTTTGACGACCTTTCCAGCCTGTTATTCAAAAGCGTTCAAGGTCATTTGAACCTTTTTTGTTCTTTCTTCTTTTGGTAGCTGCCTTGGATATTCTTTTTCATATTCTCTTTTACTCTGCAAAGGGGGAGGATTATTGGTGCTGCTGGAGTCAGCTTAGTGGTTCTGTAATGTGGGGTGAGTCTTCTTCTCCTTCTTTTCTCACTCATTTGTCTCATCTTCAGAGGCCCTTGATGCTGATTAAAGACATGGTCTGTACCTTGGAGGGACTGACTGACTTCTAGGTACAGAAACATCGGTCTGAGTTTTTACTACTGTTGACATTTTCTTTTTGCATTAAAACTAGTATGTCATCTGAATATCTATTCTATTTCTATATCAAAGACTGCTAGGTCAAGTATGTTAGGAATGGGTGAAACTGAGAATACCGTAGTAGGGCGACTTAGGTTGGCATTGTTTACTGGCTATGGTATAAATCTCTAGGTGTATCTTACATCCTATTTAAAGTGGATTAGCAGGGGCGTTAGTAGTGAATGCCATATGTTATAGTGATGGTCTATAATTAGATAGGCCTTTACAAACCCACTCACTGTAATTACAAGGGTATTTATTGCCTGGTATAGGGGGATCTTTACTCCACCACACCTGCAGAGAGAGCAATTGATTGCTTTGAATGTATCTCTGTTTGTGTTATTGCTCTTGTAACATTGAGAATGACACAAGGTAAATTGCACAACTGTAAGGAAGTTAGAAGAGGGAAAGCAATATTGGCACTAAAATGCAGTGTTTTTCCTTGTTTGTCCGCCTGCAAAACAGAAGTAGTCTGACCACATGGAGTTTATGCAGTGTATGGTCTCAAGCCTTGCTGCCGTACTTGACCGTGCAGGACGGAAGTGTCTTTCATCAATGTTTGGCACATGCACTCTCTCTCTGGGGCAGGGACGAGGTAGGTAGTCCTGCCCGCTCTGTGCCTGCCTGCTGCCCTTCTGCAATGTTTGTGGGGTCCTGTCTGTGTGTGTCTGCCCTGTAGGGCTCTGTTGGCTTGTGTCTTGAGGGGAGGCTTCACCCTGGTCCCTCATGGAGGAGAAGTCCAAGGAACCTCTTCTCTCCCCCTCTCATCTCCTCTTCTCTCCCCCTCTCATCTCCTCTTCTCTCCCCCTCTCATCTCCTCTTCTCTCCTCCTCTCATCTCCTCTTCTCTCCTCCTCTCATCTCCCCTTCTCTCCCCCTCTCATCTCCTCTTCTCTCCCCCTCTCATCTCCTCTCTCTCCTCTTCTCTCCCCCTCTCATCTCCTCTTCTCTCCTCCTCTCATCTCCTCTTCTCTCCTCCTCTCATCTCCTCTTCTCTCCCCCTCTCATCTCCTCTTCTCTCCTCCTCTCATCTCCTCTTCTCTCCTCCTCTCATCTCCCCTTCTCTCCCCCTCTCATCTCCTCTTCTCTCCCCCTCTCATCTCCTCTTCTCTCCTCTTCTCATCTCCTCTTCTCTCCTCCTCTCATCTCTTCTTCTCTCCTCCTCTTATCTCCTCTTCTCTCCCCCTCTCATCTCCTCTTCTCTCCTCCTCTTATCTCCTCTTCTCTCCCCCTCTCATCTCATCTTCTCTCCCCCTCTCATCTCCTCTTCTCTCCTCCTCTCATCTCCTCTTCTCTCCCCATCTCATCTCCTCTTCCCCTCTCATCTCCTCTTCTCTCCTCCTCTCATCTCCTCTTCTCTCCTCCTCTCATCTCCTCTTCTCTCCCCCTCTCATCTCCTCTTCTCTCCTCCTCTCATCTCCTCTTCTCTCCTCCTCTCATCTCCTCTTCTCTCCCCCTCTCATCTCCTCTTCTCTCCCCCTCTCATCTCCTCTTCTCTCCTCCTCTCATCTCCTCTTCTCTCCTCCTCTCATCTCCTCTTCTCTCCCCCTCTCATCTCCTCTTCTCTCCCCCTCTCATCTCCTCTTCTCTCCCCCTCTCATCTCCTCTTCCCTCCTCCTCTCATCTCCTCTTCTCTCCTCCTCTCATCTCATCTTCTCTCCTCCTCTCATCTCCTCTTCTCTCCCCCTCTCATCTCCTCTTCTCTCCTCCTCTCATCTCCTCTTCTCTTCTCTCCTCCTCTCATCTCCTCTTCTCTCCTCCTGCTCCGCTACATTATCATAAAAAGTAAGTCAGAGCTGATTGATGCAAATGGCCCTCTGTTCTTTTCTATCATTAACTGGCCGTTCTCCACGGCCACAGGCGGCGATTAAATCTGTCATTTCCAGCGACTCATTAAAGAGAAGTGATGGGCCATGAGAAAGAGAGAGAGAAAGAAAGAAAGAGAGAGACTTTTGTTAATCCATTTCACTTGCTTTGGCAAAGAAAAGATACAGTTGAAGTTGGTAGTTTACATACACTTAGGTTGGAGTCATTATAACTCGTTTTTCAACCACTCCACAAATTTCTTGTTAACAAAGTATAGTTTTGGCAAGTCGGTTAGGACATCTACTTTGTGCATGACACAAGTCATTTTTCCAACAATTGTTTACAGACAGATTATTTCACTTATAATTCACTGTATCCTGATTACAGTGGGTCAGAAGTTTATATACACTAAGTTGATTGTGTCTTTAAACAGCTTGGAAAAGCAGAAAAGGATGCAGAAGATTATGTCATGGCTTTAGAAGCTTCTGATAGGCTAATTGACATAATTTGAGTCAATTGGAGGTGTACCTGTGGATGTATTTCAAGGCTTACCTTCAAACTCAGTGCCTCTTTGCTTGACATCATGGGAAAAATCAAAAGAAATCAGCCAACACCTCAGCCAACAAAATAAATTGTAGACCTCCGCAAGTCTGGTTCGTCCTTGGGAGCAATTCCCAAACACCTGGAGGTACCACGTTCATCTGTACAAACAATAGTACGCAAGTATAAACACCATGGGACCACGCAGCCGTCATACCTCTCAGGAAGGAGACGCGTTCTGTCTCCTAGAGATGAACGTACTTTGGTGCGAAAAGTGCAAATCAATCCCAGAACAATAGCAAAGGACCTTGTGAAGATGTCCAGCATCATGTTGTGGGGTTGCTTTGCTGCAGGAGGGACTGGTGCACTTCACAAAATAGATGGCATCATAAGGTAGGGAAATTATGTAGATATATTGAAGCAAAATCTCAAGACATCAGTCAGGAAGTTAAAGCTTGGTCACAAATGGGTCTTCCAAATGGACAATGACCCCAAGCATACTTCCAAAGTTGTGGCAAAATGGCTTAAAGACAACAAAGTCGAGGTATTCGGGTTGGCCATCACAAATCCAGTCCAAATACTAATTGAGTGTATGTAAACTTCTGACGCACTGGGACTGTGATTAAATAAAGAAAAGCTGAAATAAATCATTCCCTCTACTATTATTCTGACATTTCACATTCTTAAAATAAAGTGGTGATCCTAACTGACCTAAGACAGGGAATTTTTACAAAGATTAAATGTCAGGAATTGTGATTTAAATGCATTTGGCTAAGGTGTATGTAAACTTCCGACCTCAATTGTATGTTACCAAAGCCAATAAAGCCCCTTAAATTTAAATTGAATTGAGAGAGGGGAAAAGGAGGATGCGGTTGGGCTATTTCTTCTTCCTGATAAGTGCTGTCTGGTGGAAATGCCTGCCTGATAAGCAACACCATACTTGATACATACAGACATAGGCCATCTAGACACTTCTTGTCACCTCTACACCAATGTTGAATTACTACTACTTCTACTTCTGCCACTGATAACAGTGGTGGATACTGTTGTTGAAGTAAAAGTAGTTGTTTGTGAAAATAACATGAAAAAACATTTCACAGCATAGTTCAGGATAAAGTCAAGTACGGTCGTACAATTATTTACAGTTTGCTTCCATGCCAGAATTTGTTTTACATGACGCACTTACAGGGTAGAAATCCAATACAATGTTTGTTTTTTGGCTGCTGGCCATTTTGAACAGCACTCTCAAAGAAAGTAAACCGCAGAAGAAGAGCACAAAGTGTGTCTGTAGCACCCCCCACCTCTGACTCCTCAATTCCTGGCAAACAGATTACAGCTCATCTGATGTGTGTGTGTGTGTGTGTGTGTGTGTGTGTGTGTGTGCGTGTGCGTGTGTGTGTGTGTGTGTGTGTGTGTGTGTGTGTGTGTGTGTGTGTGTGTGTGTGTGTGTGTGTGCTTGTGTGTGCTTGTGTATGCTTGTGTGCGTGCGTGCGAGTTGCCAACAGGTACCTGATCTTCTTTAATGGGTGGCCACCATGTTGTTACTGCTGTTGCAGGGATCCACCATGCTGTTACTGCTGTTGCAGGGATCCACCATGCTGTTACTGCTGTTGCAGGGGGCCACCATGCTGGTACTGCTGTTGCAGGGATCCACCATGCTGTTACTGCTGTTGCAGGGGGCCACCATGCTGTTACTGCTGTTGCAGGGAGCCACCATGCTGTTACTGCTGTTGCAGGGGGCCACCATGCTGTTACTGCTGTTGCAGGGAGCCGCCATGCTGTTACTGCTGTTGCAGGGGCCCACCATGCTGTTACTGCTGTTGCAGGGGGCCACCATGCTGTTACTGCTGTTGCAGGGGGCCACCATGCTGTTACTGCTGTTGCAGGGGGCCACCATGCTGTTACTGCTGTTGCAGGGGGCCACCATGCTGCTACTGCTGTTGCAGGGGGCCACCATGCTGTTACTGCTGTTGCAGGGGGCCACCATGCTGTTACTGCTGTTGCAGGGGCCCACCATGCCGTTACTGCTGTTGCAGGGAGCCACCATGCTGATACTGCTGTTGCAGGGGGCCACCATGCTCCAGCTGAGCCTCCTCCGGCCCCTTAAGGGGTGTCTGAGAGGCCTATAGGGGCCCGAGGGGACCAGTGCTAATGGTCTGGGGAGCCCCACATCTTTTGTGCTCAGCGGTGGTCTGCCTCTCCCTTCTCCATCCCCTTAATATCCAGCCTGACCCAGTCTGCCTGTGATCACATGCTGGAAAGGAAACATCAGGGGATCGGTGGGGGTGTGGGAGTAGTGGAGCCTGGGGCTGATAGGATGTGGATGGAGGTTGGAAGGACGAGGGAGAAATGTGTATTTTCAGTTGCAGGAGGCACCAGCGCACTAAGCGCCAATCAAAGGGGTCTATCGATCGGCATAATTCTGCAGCCAGCGTTTCCTGCACAGAGTATGGACAGACATGTAATACCCTTGCCAGAGACCCCATGCAATTCCCTGTGTGTGAGGAGTTGATACAGAGGTTAACCCCATTCCCTCTGTGCCTGTATCCACTTGGTGATCTCAGGGTAATGGCTATGGCCTCTTCACTATATGATCCAGGCCTCCAATGTTCCCACTCAACTGCATCCAAGATAATTTCCTCACATTCTAGGAAACACAGAGAAAGAGTGTTAGAAAAAAATGATTGTACTGGCCTGCTGTGGGGGACTGACTGACAAGCTGTCAGGGGCCAGGCTGGAGTGTTGGGCCTTTTGACCTATGACCTCTGGGCTCTGTTAGGGGAGATAGAGAGAGAAGTAACATGGGTCCTATCTCTCTCTATCTATCTCTATCTCTCTCTGGACAGATGAGCAGTAGAGTCAGTCTGCTCTGCACCACGGGAGGCCTGAGTGTTGCGTGGAAACAGTGATCCTCTCAGACACAGATCTCTAGTGAGATACATTACGAGCAATTAGGCACCAGATGAAAGCACATTAATTACTAGCCCAAGGCAAACATGCACAAATATCGGACAGGAAATTACTGATGATTTAAAGGCCTTTTCTCCCTCAGTTGTGGTGGTAAGATTATTTGACATTGGTGGTAGTGAATCACACATTGACAGAGAAAGAAGAGAGAAGGTTGGAGGTGAATATTGCTGTTATTACTATACAAGCTGTACTATAGCGATACTATACTGTGTTGGTTGCCATGTAGCCAAATGTGTACATGTCCCCTGGGTTATAAGAGAGAACAGGATGTCAACTTATCAATAGATGTTTTCTCTTCTCATAGGGGTTAGAAGTTGACTGTCTTTTTCAAGCTATTTCTGTGTTCCATGTAGTGCTCTTACAGTAGCCTTCCATGATGGATGGCGTTATTTCCTGTATTTCATATAGTCTACACTCTTAGAAGTAAAGGTGCCAAGAAGAACCTTTCTGATGTCCGCGTTCAACCTTAACATGTGATGACAATACAACAAAATAGATGAACACGAAGGACATTTACTCTAACGGGTGGACCCTAGAAATCTGAAAGCCACGCCCCTACTAAGCCACGCCTCCAGCCCAGGGTTCTTCCAAGAACTCTTTGCTCCACTGAAACATTAAAGGTTCATCAAAGAAAGCCTCAACTAACCAAAGGTGCAAATCTGAACCATTGACTAGGAATAGTTATTTGAGAAACTCCAGGGGTTTCTTGAGGATCTCCAGGGTTCCGTGAATTACCACTAATTCTGAGAGTACACAGTACTTCCATGATGTGAAGTGAGTCAGCCGACAAACAAGTTAAAGATCACCTGTGGAGCTAAGCTCAGAACCCACTTAATGCTCCTACTGCGAGGAGAACGATTAGACGGAACACCACACTGAGACACCATGCTTTTCAACAGCAAATAACACTGGAGCCCCTCCAGAGACCTATTCCAATACCAGTCTGAAACCTGTGTTTATTGCCCATTAAATCAAACTTTATTTTATGGCAAATTTAGCCATAATTGGCTTTTTACCAAGTGTACTTTGTAACACACATACATGCCCCATTGAAGGAAAACCGCTCCTGTATTGTCTGTCGATGGGGGGCTTAATGGCTCAATTCATTTTGTCCCTTCCATCTTTTCCAGATACTTTTAAAGATTTTTTTCCCCCGATTTCTACTCTCTACTCTCTTATTATTAGTATCAATCTCAAGTCTGCTTGGGTGGGGCTGTGGGCTAGCATCCTACTGTCTCTTCTTTAACTACAAAGAGACAGGCCTGCCTGCAGCATCCACCCAGAGCGACTAACACCAGCCCTCTCTTAGGGTTAGGGAGTTGGATTGGCACTGGAGAGAGTGGGGCTGTCAGGGCCTGATAAGTGATCACTCCAGGCGTTGGGGATAAGGGTAGGACCTCCACCACTCCCTCCCTACCTGACGTGGATTATACCTAAACCAGTGATATCGCCATGGCAGTCTAATCTGACTGTACCCTGCTAACTAACCACTCATCAAGGTGCCCATGCAGCTCACAATGGCATCATTAGTCTCCAGCGGGCCTTGCCTGGGGGCGGGACCCACCTCTCTGGGGAAAGACTGGCTCTAGGACTGCAGCAAAGACCAAGGGGAGGGGCTCTCAGGTGAGACTCCTGGCTCTAGGGCTGGAGGACTGCAGCTAGGCTCCGAGCGGAGTGGCTGACAGGGTTGTTATGACTACAGCTCCCCTGTCCCAGAGGAGTGCTCAGGAATACATTAGCATGGCTACAGCCCTCTGGCGTAATATGATTTGACAGGAGGGATCAGGAGGAGTCAGCTCCACCCCCTCCACCTCTCCCAGAGGACATGTGTAGCCTGTGTTCAGTCTCTTATCTCCTCCCAGCATTAAAATACATAATTGCACCTCGGGGGCACGTGCACAAATCTTCTGTCCCTTTGCTTGCACTGACCTCCCTAACCTACCCCATCCAGCCATTAAGACATAGATCATAAACCAGGGCTCCTGAATTATTCCAAGCAGGATACTATTTGTAAGTTAATAAACACGGTAGCTGATCTTGTAAAACTTTATTTATTGGCTTTCAGAGATCCATTTGCCGCGTGTGTGTGTGTGTGTGTGTGTGTGTGTGTGTGTGTGTGTGTGTGTGTGTGTGTGGTGTGTGTGTGTGTGTGTGTGTGTGTGTGTGTGTGTGTGTGTGTGTGTGTGTGTGTGTGTGTGTGTGTGTGTGTGTGTGTGTGTGTGTGTGTGTGTGCTCAACTGAATGCATTGCAGACCCCAATCCAGAGAGAGAGAGAGATAAAGAGGGAAAAAGAGGGAGGAAGAGAGGGGTGGTGTGGCTTAGTGTAAGACTCTAAATCCCTAGCTAAATCCCCAGCTAAATCCCCAGCCAAAACACACAGGCCTCAGGTGGTGGTGTGCTTCTTTACCTCATCCTGCATCGTCTGATAAGACAAGAGCTCTTTGTTGTGGCTTGGAGAGGAGATGGAGACGAGCCAAAGGCTATTAAACGAAGCTTATAGCCTCCATGTTGGTTATCAGCAGGTTTCATCACCATGGGCACAGTGTATTAACACAAGGAAAACAGTCTCTTTAGGCCGTCACACCTTAGTTTTCAAATCTTTGTAACTTATGCTAAATGTTGTTCAGCGATAAAAGCCCAAACTGTCTGTGTTTATTCCGTCATAGCAATGGCACCCCAAAGGAGCCTCCATCCTCAACAGACAAGAGACAATCCACTCCAAGCCTAATTCGTTCGCAACTTCCACCACCTATTATTGGAAAGAGTTTTTCACCGGAATTTCTGGGCCACTCGATCCAGCTGTTTTTGTGTAGTCAAGTTCACAGCTGCCAACGATTACTGCTCAGAACAGAATCGTGCTCGGAGCTCCACCGACAATTCTCTTTTGATTAGCAATTATCCTTGGAAAAAAGGGAGGGAAACACGAAGGGACACAGAGGAGACCATGTTCCAAACGTGTGTTTCCATTAAACAGGGTTCTGTCGGGGCATGCGAGGGGTTCCGTCAGAGTTCCATGTGGTTCACTATGTGGTTCACTACGGTCCATCGTACCATCATTTGACTGTGATTCCCCTATACTGTCCAGATGTTAGGATTAGCTCAAAACAGAGCCATATGTTTCCACTTAGTTGTTGGGGGGAAAATAAATGGTTTGTTTTTCCATTGTGGTCTCTCTCGTTACGCACTTATAAAACAGAAGATGAAAAGTGTGCCCTAGCTCGTCGAGACAGACTTACACTTGCTTGGCATGGCGTGTTGTGAGCAGGAATGTCTACTTGTTTTGGAGACCCATTTTTTTCAAGTCTACTTTTCTGGGTTTCAACTAACAGAGGCTAGGATTAGAACCAGTGCCCCACAGCTTTTAGTCATTTCAGTTGTAATTTTAGCTGCTGTTGGTAGAACATTTCTCACGTCACTGCCTGGTTTACTTTAAATGTTTCCAACCAGCTAGTTAATTGGCTTCATGCTGCTAATGGTGGAATCCATATGCACTGTTGCTGCTGCTTTCACAACAGAAGGATTGACAGCATCTTTTTCTCTCTCCAGTTTGCTTTGTTGTAACTGGTAGTTAAGGGAAGTAGGCATCCTGCAGGGTAGCAGGTGTTCCTGCCCTCCCCTAACCTAACCTCCCTTAAACCCCGGCCCCTCTCACCCTGTCACCTCTACCCATCAAGAGGTTAGCAGCCTATAGGTGGTGTGGGGGGGGGGGGGGGGGGGGGGGGGGGGGGGTTGCGAGTGGCAGTAAAGCCCAGGTCACAAGCCATACAGGGAGGTCACAGGGCAGACATTCTATCTGACGGAAAGAGGCTGGAGGTGAGAAAGACAGATTTATTGACTACCGGATCCTGTTCAACAGACAATATTAGACCAGTACCGCTGTGTCATGTATAGGCTGTCTTTTAGAACACTGGGTATGACAGCTCCTATTTTAGTTTTGTCAGAGTTGTCCCTGGTACATGAAAGAGGCATTGGCTCTTGAAGAAAAGCCAAGACTGACAACCGTTGCTTTTTTTCACTTGATTTTTGATGAAAACATTTGCCACAGAAATTCCATGGAGTTTGAATATGTAAGGCATTGTCGTCATTCATGACAGATTTGTGCACCTGCTCTCAACTGTCACCAACGTTATAGAATGCAGATTTAAGGACAGTATTGCTGTTGAATGACTCATGAGGCTGTCAGGCTTAAATTTAATAAATTTAATGAGGCAACAGCAAGACACCTCGTACACATGTTTTGACGTCTATCTCTACTTCATACAAATCACTTATTTTCCTGTGTTTTTTAAATCCTGCCTTTGATACGTTCAACTGAGCCAATTTGACATCCACTCACTTGAATTAAGGCCCTTCAGAGAAGCACAAAGAGAGGCAGATAGATGTTGCATGTCTTCATTAAGCCTCCCTTAATTGGCTTTGTAACAAATAATCTCCCATCTCTCAGAGCGAGGGACGTGGCAGAAAGGCCGAGCGCTCGCTCCAATCATCTGTCAAACCGTCAGACGGATCTCAGGAATGAAAGCAGCCAGCGGGCGCACGCACGTCACACGCCAGCCAGTTGTTCAACACTGTGTACAAACACTCCAGATTACACTCAAATAGAAAAGGCTGTCAGAAAGTCTGCTGTACGGGGATTAAACAGCTCTCAGTTAACACAGAACTGTCAAGACTAGACCCCTGTTTCAGTCTTTAAGATTATTCAGTTCTTCTTACTCTGTGAAGAACACCAAGCACAGGGACAGTAGTCTTACATTTGCACAATTCATTTCATTGCATGGCCTAATGGCCGACGTTAGAAAGGAACTGACAATAACTGTAAAAGTTGAAGACCCCCACAGTGAAGTTGTTAATATTAGACACGGGGAAAGGTTTTGTTGGACACAAACTGAGCTTCAGGCCCTAAAGGTGTGATAAAACCAAGGTCTTGGATCCAACCAAAAACACTGTAATTTTATCATCAACAGGCAGTAAGAGTATGCACATCCCTTCCGTGTCCTTCATAGCTGCTTTGTATAATGATGAGCACCCCCTATAGAATAGCAATGAGTGACTTTGCCTGCCTGCGTACCTGCCTGTCAGTCAGTCGATTTCCTCCATGTCCTGCCATGCAGCCAAGCGAAGCACGCTCACTCTGTAGACCGAGCTACTGTATCCTGCAACCTAATAGACTGGAGAGGACTCCATTGAACATGTGAATGTGCATGTCAGAATGGGTAACCTTGATCGCTCCCAGGATTTAACATGGGATGTCTCCACGTCTCTCTTGTGATGGCTGGCTCTGCAGAGGGAGGGAGGAGGGGAGGGGGGATGGAGAAAGGCATGTCACGTCCAAATGAAAGGCTATTACAGGAGACGTGCTGCAGAGCCCGAGGAACCACCTCAATGTGTCTGTCCTGTCTGTCCCCGCGGCCGCTTTCACACACACACATGCACACACACACACTTGCACACACACACCATCCTGCCCCCTCCAGCATCAGTGACATGACATCAGATGGAGCTCTTAGTTGATCTAGTCTGGGGCTAGGGCCACACATCTCTCTCTTTGTTCCAGTCAGTAATGCAGTGAGCACTCCAGACATGTGGCCCTGGAGGCACAATAATCACAATTGGGACCTTTCTGGCTCTCTAGACAAGGCGGATAAATTCATGGACATTTTAATTTGAGTACAGAGGGGAAAAAACAAAATCTTCCTTGACTCTAACGAAAATATACTGTAGAATTCAGTTGATCGCTATATGACAATCATAGCAACATTGTTTTCAGGATTGTTTTAATGTACACAGATCCACTTTTTCATTTGATTTGAAGTAAAAAGCTCAATGCATTATTAATATGGTTCAAACTCCAATCATAGACCTGCTCACGCACATAACACAGAAATGAGAGGCCTCGTCTATCATCGACAGACGGCCTGTTGAAGTGTTGTGATGAGAGTTACGACCAGCTGAAAGGAAAGATTCATAATGGTATCATCCATTCATCCCTTGGGATTTATCCAAGAGCATTATAATGTCATATATGCATTCAGCTGTGTGAATCTGCTCTGCTGGCAGGACACATGGTATCAGCATGTTCAAATCAATCAATCAATCATCAGCAGTTGTCACAAAGTGCAGAGACATGACACAGCTCTCCATGGTGAAATATCTATAATTGTCAACATGCCCCGTTGCACAAGAGGGAGAGGAAAGGCATTGATCCAACGTCCGCTGAGCACTCTGCTGTTAATTAGGTAGGTATTGAACAACGTGCGTTTCCCTGTCATCGTGCTAAAGAGCTTGATTGCCAGTTTGCTAGGGTCTGAACGGGAAAACGACATCTGTGAACATCTGCTTTGAAAATTCAAAATGCTGGCTCATCCAAATGGAACATTCACTTTGTTTTGTCTTGGTGGACCAATTAAGTTAACAGATTTACACAGCCGTCCGGATCAATCTGAAAACAATAGCTCCGTAATAGTGTGTGTGCGTGCGTGCTTGCGTGTGTGTGTGTTTGAACAGCCAGAATCCTGAACCCCAGCACTCTACACACACACACACACACACACAACCCCCCCTCCCCTAACATCTTCATGCCGTCTTGTCAAATCCCCCCAGACTACTTTCCCTTTAATCTGGAAGCACACACTAGACTGTGCTGCTTGGCTTTTCATCCCCGGCATCCTTGCTACAGTTAATTAACAGTTATTAGTGTTAGCGCAGCGGCGCTGGATAAGATGTCACAAATCATCAAGTCTCTAGGTGCAGTTACAGCAATTAAGAGCTTTATCGCACCTAGCTAACTCTCTCGGCTCGGCAGCCATTTGGTACACTTCCAGTTTCCTTTTATAGACCTGAAAGCACTAATCAAATCATTTCTGCTCTGCAATTCACCGTCGTTATTTCAATTCTTAATGACGTGAGGCTCCCTCCCACCTCCTCCTCCCACCTCCTCCTCGTCATCCCACCTCCTCTTCCCTCCTCGTCCTCCCACCTCGTCCTCCACCCCTACTCTCTTTTTCCGATAGAAGAACAGACATTCTCACTGCAGCCATTGCCAAGCAGTACAGTAATGACTTAGTGAAGGGAGGTGCTGTGCTGTTCTCTCCTCCCTAGGACTGAGGCCTTTATTTACGCCCAGCAGGCCCTCACAACCTGAAGATTGGAGATATGCTGCTACTGCCGTGTGTGTGTGTGTGTGTGTGTGTGTGTGTGTGTGTGTGTGTGTGTGTGTGTGTGTGTGTGTGTGTGTGTGTGTGTGTGTGTGTGTGTGTGTGTGTGTGTGTGTGTGTGTGTGTGTGTGTGTGTGTTTACTTTTAGATTTGGGAGCGAGGTGCCATTTCTTTGGCCTGATCAATTTGTCATCCCTCTAAATGGAAAGTTAATTGCTTCCAGCTGAGGGAAGGGGGTTGTTGGGGGGCATTTGTTTTGGACTTTTTCTCTTCTCCCTGTCCTGCCAGCGCTTGTTGTTTTAAAGTTGTATCTTTAATCACAAGGGGGTTTATTTGTTGCTTTTTTTCTGGTGAGATTGAGATCTGCGCTTGGCCCTGGAGGGAAGAGAAGTGAAGTGTGCCCCAGCGCTGGTAAAGTGGGCCCTGTTGAATGAACACGAGCCTCTTGATAACCTACCTAGCAGGCTGTGGGATAATTCCTAGCTCTTGCTCTGCAATTCACAACTTTTATCGCAGACTGTACACTCTGTTAACAGTCATGCCCTTTCACAGTACAGTTTATTTAGATTTTTCAACTGGAAAAATAGCTAGCATACCACTTATAGCATGGTGACAATTTTATACAGTGATTGGGGGAAAAGTATTTTTTAAATCAGGAATCCATTTTGTTTCTCTGTATATTCTATAGAGATATCTCTCACACTCTATGGAGCCATGTTAGTGCTCTTGACATTCTTCTAGTATTTCCATACATGTATTTCCAAATGCTCTATAACAATAAGCTCATGAATGTCCTTGGTATGAATAAGACGATGAAGCAGTGTATAGTGCAGTATGACCTGACCTTGGCTGTAATGTGAGAACAGTAGTAATGACTATAATGATCAGTCATCAGGCTATAGAGGACCAGGCTATAGAGGACCAGGCTATAGAGGATCAGGCTATAGAGGACCAGGCTATAGAGGATCGGGCTATAGAGGATCAGGCTATAGAGGACCAGGCTATATAGGACCAGGCTATAGAGAACCAGGCTATAGAGGATCAGGCTATAGAGGACCAGTCTATATAGGACCAGGCTATAGAGAACCAGGCTATAGAGGACCAGGCTATAGAGGACCAGGCTATAGAGGATCAGGCTATATAGGACCAGGCTATAGAGAACCAGGCTATAGAGGATCAGGCTATAGAGGACCAGGCTATAGAGGATCAGGCTATATAGGACCAGGCTATAGAGAACCAGGCTATAGAGGATCAGGCTATAGAGCACCAGGCTATAGAGGATCAGGCTATAGAGGATCAGGCTATATAGGACCAGGCTATAGAGAACCAGGCTATAGAGGATCAGGCTATAGAGGACCAGGCTATAGAGGATCAGGCTATAGAGGACCAGGCTATAGAGGACCAGGCTATAGAGGATCAGGCTATAGAGGCGAGGCCAGACCCTGACCCCAGTGCCCCTCTCAGGTTCTGTCATGGAACCTTATTGGAGCTTCCACTAGCCCAGCCCCCCCCCCCCCCCCCCCGTCTACACAGGGAGCAGCCCACATACACACACACACTGGCCCCCTGCCAAGTAGCAGGTCCCCCCTCTCTAAAACTAGGCTCCCAAGGGCCTCTTCTGTCAGGTGCCGGAGAAAACACAAGTAAACACTTGTTAGGATTGACACTGGGCCCTGGCATCGATCGGCAGCCTTAAAAACCTGGAGTAGACAGGAAAAAAAGAGAGACTGAAAAACTACTCTCTCGCTACGCTACTCTCTCTCACATAGGCTGGCCATTGTAGTGAGCGGGCAGGGAATGCTTCTTACTGGGTTTTGTTAAAACAGGAGGGTGCTTCAGAGGAGAACAAGAGACTCTTTGGTGTGTCACTCAGACTGAGAGAAAAATAGAGGTGGAGGGATGGGGTGGGGAGGTGGAGGTGGATAGGGGGTCATCTGCTCTGTGGGCTACATTAACCCAATGATGTCTATCAGTGCTGAGAGGGGATGATAACAGACCTCAGTGCTCCTGGTCCTGGGGGTGTTATTATCCCACAGCCATCTGGGGGTGGGGGTGGGGGGGGGGTGTCTCACTCCACTGAGAGTGGGGTGCTGGTAGGCTGTAGACTCGCTGTTAGGCCCTGCCGGTGGATGTGGAGGGTCACATAGTATCTATACCATACATGACATACTGTAGTACTGTACAGCTTCATGTCCTATATCCCTCCTCCTGTCCTTTTACCACCGAAACTCTTATACACCCATATGTTTTTCGGGTTAATGCACTGAGGGTTGAGGCATACAAAGCTTTTTGAGGACATCATTTTTGTACATAACCTGGTTCAAGAGTGGTTTAATTCCTACTTCACACAGGGAAATGGAGCAGGCTGATTTACATAAAGCCCACAGGACTCATCAGTATGTACGTCACGTAGCCTACACATCTCGTCCAGCAACCAGGGTGTGTATCCACGGCAATGTGTGTCCAACCACCTAGGAGGCTAATATAAATAAGCCACATCAAGAGGGTGAGGTCATACAGGCAGCCCTGTCTAGCTCAACACAAAGCCATTGCCAATGTCCTGAATATCCATTTTCAGAAGAACTACTTGTTTTTTTTTTATACAACACTAGATAAGAGAAATGAGTAGTGTGGTTTTGCATTTATGCCTATGATAAAATGTCTGTTACCTTCCAGGAAGGAGTAGAAATGTCCCATTTGAGTAAGTGCGCGTGCATTATGCAGCAGGCTAGTGCGTGGGCACAAGGCAGTATGGTAATAGATGATGGATGCACTGATCCGGCACATTATTATCAGTCATGAAGTTGCTGTACTACAGGGCGGCAGTCACCTTCATCTGTCCCTGAGTAACACATCACCAGGCAGGCAGCTAGCTACCACACTGAAATAACAAGCCCTGGGAGAGAGAGAGACAGAGAGAGAGAGAGAGAGAGAGAGAGAGACAGAGAGACAGGGAGAGAGGGAGAGAAAGACGGAGAGACAGAGAGACAGAGAGTGGGGGGTGGGGGGGTGGGGGGGGCATGCTCCTATGTGTCCCCTGTGGAGTATGGACCCCTCCATGCATCTCTCACACGTAGTCTACATGCAAGCTCCCCTGGGGTGGGAGGGTCCCCCGGGTCCCCTGGTGGAACACAGGGCTAATCTGGCCTTCTGTCGTGGTGGAGGAGCATGACCCACGTAGCAACACAGTGGAGTGACGGCATCTAACACAGAAGAGAGGAAGTACATGGTTTACCTTTGTGATTGGCTACTACATCCTGAAAAGGCATGTGTAGTGTAGTCTTTCTAGACTTTTATTGCGTAATATTTTTGGGACAGTGTTTAGAGTTGTGTGTGTAGGTGGATTGGGAGGGGATCCTTACACATCATTATGATGATGATCCTTGGCTGATGATCAGGAAATGGATTCATTAGCAATTATAGCCATCATTATAGTGCCCATCATTATGCTTAAATGAGAGCCTACAGTCCAGTAAAAAGCTACTTCCCTCCCCCTGTCTTTCTGTGTGGTCTGGCCAATCATGGTGTCTCAGATGGATGTGTGCAGGCAAGCCCACTTGGGACGATAGTGGGTTGGCGGGTGGTTAAGGGGAGGGGAGCACAGCATCAGGGTTCTGGTATCACAGCCAACCCAAACGGGTTTTCTAGTTTGACACTTTCAGGGACCCAGTGGGACGACAAGCACCAGTATTCATATTTAGCCAGACGTCCTCACGGATGGCTTCAGCCCAGAATGAGTTCACATTTCAGGGGAGAAGACAAGGGAGCAGACAGGGGAGAGAATGCCCACAGTCTCTCCCTTCCCCTCCCCCTCAACAGGGGTGAGTGACACACTAGACAGGGGGAGGAGAGGTGGAAGAGACGAATTTGCACATCGTTACAACGCTGTACATATCCATATGACATTTGAAATGTCTCTATTCCTTTGAAACTTTTGTGAGTGTAATGTTTACTGTTTTTATTGGTTATTTCACTTTTGTTTATTATGTATTTGACTTGCTGTGGCAAACATGTTTCCCATGCCAATAAAACCCTTTGAATTGAATTGAATTGAATTGACAGTAAGAGGCATTCCATGGATGATACATTCAGTGTTTATTTTTCTGATTTGTATATGAGCATGAATGGTCTCCTAGCTTTGGGGGAACACTGAAGGAGGGACGAAGGCACTTTTTTCAGGGGCAAATCATGAAAATATTTTGGGGAAAAAGAAGATAAAAAATGAAATGATTGGTAATTGTACACCACAATGTACTGTATATGAATAATTTACTTGTGAGATTTTAAGAGAGAACCTGTAAAAAGACACCTGTTACATAACCTATTTTTGGCTGGAGGTAATGTTTGTAAAAGCATGTAAAGGTTTATTCCTAAATGAGGCATCAGGCATCCAACCTCAGCTCTGCTGTAGTCAGATAAAATAACCCATGTTGTCTTTTAAATGCTGTGTGTGCAGCGCTCAGCTTCAGCCTTGGTAAATATAAGAAGCTGCTAAATGTTTCATGCCCATGCCAAGTGTAGCCTTCAATTTAACATGAGCTTTTAATCCTACGAGTGCTAAATTGCTTTTTAATGCCGGGGAACACAGTGCTTTTTAGAAGTAACTGGTGAAAAATACATCAGGGATATGCAGAGCAAACCAGATAGGATACTTCTCAGGATTAGAGGACCAAAGCAACACCCCAGTGGCAAAGTTGAGAGAAACACCTCAGTCACCTCCAGTCACCTCACCCGTCTAGCAGTAAATGTGTGCATGCATGCGTGTGTGTGTGTGTGTGTGTGTGTGTGTGTGTGTGTGTTTGTGTGTGTGTGTGTGTGTGTGTAGCTTTATAAGCAAATTCATTAGCAGTGTCAGGTGCTACTGTACTGTACCCACAAAAGCATTACTTGAACCTCAGCAAGAGTCAAAGATAGCTGTACTGTACACTCTGCATCACTGAGGTCATAGTTCAAACTCCAACAGAGCGTGACTGAGAGCCCTTATTCTAATCCAATACTGTATCATTAGGCCTGGGTGGGAGTTGGCAGGCTCCCTCTCCATTGGTCCAGTCCACAAAATACTTCCTGAAGGGTAGCCAACAGCATTCCTCCGTCACACCACAATGTGGTCATCAGAGCACACTAATCAGTCCAAATATGTGTGTGTGCGTACATGTGTGTGTGTAAGACCCCTTTCTCCCTCTCCCAGAACCATGCCAGAGGCGGCATCTGTGAATAGACTCAATTAAACGGGCTCTAACGTTGCTAACTCCCTGGCTTGTTTGGATCTCCCGAGCACCCTGTGGCTGATTGCATTGTCTATGGGCCTTTATTGAGGAGAATCCAAAGCTGTTCCCACAACAAAGTGTTTACCTCCTGTGTCACAGGAGGAACTCAACAGCGAAGGGGAGAGGATGGAACGCAACACCCCAGAGACCTTGTTGTGCTGTTGCACCAGCTTTAAACTACTGCTGCTGCTCAGGGATGTCTTCATCTGTGTGCTGAAATGCCCCGGCCTCTTTCCCTCTTTCTCTCTTCCTGTCTCTCCCCACTGCTCTGTATCTTCCAGTGGACCAGGGCCTTTTTCTCCTGTGTGTGTGTGTGTGTGTGTGTGTGTGTGTGTGTGTGTGTGTGTGTGTGTGTGTGTGTGTGTGTGTGTGTGTGTGTGTGTGTGTGTGTGTGTGTGTGTCTGTGTGTGTGTGTCTGTGTGTGTGTGTGTGTGTGTGTGTGTCTGTCTGTGTGTCTGTCTGTCTGTCTGTGTGTGTTTCTGTGTAGGGGGTGTTTGTCTCTGTAGGCCTGTAAAGTGGGCCTTTGTCATAGCAACACGTACAGTGTGCATCAGAAGAATTCTCACATTGATTTATACTGTCTCTCAAACCACCAGTCTTCTCTTAAATCTTGGAGTGCAAAATATTTGGTATTTTTTATATTTATGTTCTCATGTGATATCCTCAATAATAGCAGTGTCGTCATGCAAGCCAAGGAGTGCTCCAGGAAAAACATCATTCACTTTCTGTCTTTCAGATGCTGCTGTACAATGTTTATCTTTCATGTTATCCTAACCCTGTGAGTAGAGCATTTTAGGTTAGAGAACCCATCAAATCTCCCTGCATATTATTGCATGATAGAACATCGTATGATATTATTGTTGGTCCACCCAGCCAGCTCCGCGGCGGGCTTGCTAGTCTCCTCTGTGTCTCTCTGTGTCTTAGCCACCGTCAAATCGGCCTGGCACTCCGACCCAGCTGCTTTATCAGGTTTCCTGGAAGGATTATCCCTGAGCTCGCTCAATTGATATTGTCCCCCGATGCAGGGATTTGGGGGGATAGCGTGTGTGTGTGTGTGTGTGTGTGTGTGTGTGTGTGTGTGTGTGTGCGTGCGTGCGTGCGTGTGTGTGCGCGTGCGTGCGTGCATCCACAGCGATGTGTGTGAGGAGGTGCAGCTGTCTGGTCTCTCCCTGGGTGAGCGGAGGGAGCAGCGCAGGCTGTCCCTGTTTGCCAGTGTGAAATCCTCTTACAGACCCTGTCTGTCTGAGTTGGGCCGGGCGCGTGCAGCAGCAGTCCCAGATCCTCTTGTTGAGGCCATGTTAGTAAGCAGAGCGCATGCTAAGCCCAGCTGAGACAGCCCCTGATTATTGGACTTAGTGCTAAATGATGTGCCACTTGGCTCTTTGTGCTCGGTGCCAGCCCTCAGCCCAGCCCTACTGAGATCTGGACCTTAACAGACAGACATAGGAAAGCACACACACAAACACATAAAAGCTAGGCAGACTGGCTGGCAAACACTAATACATGCTCTCAAATTCACACACATCCTCTCCTATGCCCACTCCTCTCCACGGGTACTTTCAAATGCTAAACAGGACATAAACAGACTCTCATTCAACACAATGAACACTAAAGAAACATACACACTTATACAAAACTAATAGACATAGACATAGACACACATACACAGACACACACACTATGAGTGAGCAGAGAGAAGAGAACACACGGAGTACGTCTGTGCTTTGGGATCCTCCACTCAAATAACCCCAACGTGGTGAATGTCCTGTCTCTCTCAGCCTCTCTCTCAGCCTCTCTTTCAGCCTCTCCCTCAGCCTCTCTCTCAGCCTCTCTCTCAGCTTCTATCTCAGCCTCTCTCTCAGCCTCTCTCTCAGCTTCTCTCTCAGCCTCTCTCTCAGCCTCTCTCTCAGCCTCTCTCTCAGCTTCTCTCTCAGCTTCTCTCTCAGCCTCTCTCTCAGCCTCTCTCTCAGCCTCTCTCTCAGCCTCTCTCTCAGCTTCTCTCTCAGCCTCTCTCTCAGTCTCTCTCTCAGCCTCTCTCTCAGCTTCTCACTCAGTCTCTCTCTCAGCCTCTCTCTCAGCCTCTCTCTCAGCCTCTCTCTCAGCTTCTCTCTCAGCCTCTCTCTCAGCCTCTCTCCCAGCCTCTCTCTCAGCTTCTCTCTCAGCCTCTCTCTCAGCTTCTCTCTCAGCTTCTCTCTCAGCCTCTCTCTCAGTCTCTCTCTCAGACAGGGAGGGCATGCAGTGAGTGGGTCTCAGACTCACAATGTGGACATTTAGGTCTCCGGCTGGCTTGGTGTGAATTTGTGGAGGATAGCACGGAATGCAGGCCTGCCCGGCCCACAGAGCCCGCGGTCTGCCAGATGGAGGCCCCTCTCAAAGGCATCTCTATTACAGTCCAGAGCCCCAGACAACCAGGCCTTATGTCACGGTCACAGCGGAGGACATAGAGAGGGCTGGAGAGGCCAGAGTGTGCCAACACGATGCACCCTCATGGAAATGTACCGGCAGACGCCACACACACTCCCACTGACCCCATTGATAGTGCTTGATAGAAATGCGGATCAGTTGTAGTTGAATATTAAGTCTTATTACAGTGCTTTTACATATTTATTACATGATATCGTATTATGTGCAGAATACTCCATCATTAGGGCCAGTCGTTTTCCTGACCTTTTCCATATGACCTGACCAAGCCATTATACTGTACCTGGTGAACTTTGAATTAACTTGAATGAGGAAATGGCATCATTTGAAACCAGCTGTAGACGTGACAATGCTGACAAGTATGGCCGCCATTTATTTCCCACCATGTTTGCGTTTCCTGCAGCTTGCCTCACGCCTGCCCTCACATTGATAGTGACAGATAAAGCCCCTGTGATTTTGTGGAGCGTCAGGCTCTAGCTGGCTGCCTGATTACCATCCCCACCGATAACACTGCATGTTAATCATTGTAAACATGGTGTTGTCTCCGCCAGGGCTTTGACACACTTAGCTTATCTCTAATTGTTGTAATTGCTACAAGCATTTAACGAGATCGTCCCTTAGATAT
Source organism: Oncorhynchus mykiss (assembly GCF_057628025.1). NCBI lineage: Eukaryota > Metazoa > Chordata > Actinopteri > Salmoniformes > Salmonidae > Oncorhynchus > Oncorhynchus mykiss. The sequence goes on along the minus strand of NC_143033.1, from coordinate 33,447,814 downwards.
GCAAAAGCCCAAAGCCCAGAGACTGTCTGGGTACACAGAGCAGGAACAGAGTGTTTCTGTTTCCTCAGATCTATGGTAGCTACTGTGATGGGGTATACGATCGCTGCTCACTATCTAGCTAAAAGCACACATCCGATGAGAGGGGCTGGAGATGAGATGAGGCTCATGAAATATTGAAATGCAGAGAGCTTCAAAGTGGAGTGGAGGCTCCCTGCTTGTCCACAGACCTCCTATGGCCCTGCCCTCCCTGCCCCTCCACAAACACCCCACCATCATCCCTAGTCCCTGCCCCTCCACAAACACCCCACCATCATCCCTAGTCTCTGCCCCTCCACAAACAGCCCACCATCCTCCCTAGTCCCTGCCCCTCCACAAACACCCCACCATCCTCCCTAGTCCCTGACCCTCCACAAACACCCCACCATCCTCCCTAGTCCCTGCCCCTCCACAAACACCCCACCATCCTCCCTAGTCCCTGCCCACAAACACCCCACCATCCTCCCTAGTCCCTGCCCCACAAACACCCCACCATCCTCCCTAGTCCCTGCCCACAAACACCCCACCATCCTCCCTAGTCCCTGCCCCTCCACAAACACCCCACCATCCTCCCTAGTCCCTGCCCACAAACACCCCACCATCCTCCCTAGTCCCCGCCCCACAAACACCCCACCATCCTCCCTAGTCCCTGCCCCACAAACACCCCACCATCCTCCCTAGTCCCTGCCCACAAACACCCCACCATGTAGGTCACATCCATGGGCTCTGGCAGAGGAACTGCCTGTCTGCCTGTCTGCCTGTCTGCCTGCCACAAGGGGGATGGGACATTTTGTGGATTAAATCTCTCCCGCTTTTCTCTAACCTTCTCAAACACACACACATTCTTTCTCTTGTTCAGTCTCCCATGTTCTACCATTACCATAGGGGAGGTTGGGGCGGAGTTGCTATCCTACCCCTGTCTCTGTGGAGCTTGACATGCTAAAGCTTTCTGTCACACACAGAGGCTCAAATCTCTCCCTCCTCCCCCCTCCCCCTGACTCTCCACCCCCCAGCAGGGTGGCTACTGTAGGCAGAACAAGGCCTTTATTTAGTTCAGTCCTTGTGAAATGCAATTAGAAACCCCTCCTGGGCCAGTGGGTTGAGATGGGGGGGGGGGGGGGGGCGAGAGAGAGACTTCCCTGCTGTCTGTCACCCTGCTGGCTTTTGAAGTCTGGGCCCATCTTATGTCCCCCTAGACTAGAGAGACTATCATTAGGCCCCCACTCTGGAGCAGTTCAACACGACCTTAGAGTGGAGGAGGGAGGGAGAGAGAGGAAGGGAAGAGAGGTTTGGGCTGTAGTCTGTCTCAGTGCGTACCTGACAGAATGGTCTTGATGGAGTGTTTCAGTGGCACAATCCTCTGACCATATTTCTCCAGCCGGGCAGGCAGGCAGATTGCTCTGGGCTGCAGTCGGAAGTCCATCAGGGGTCAGACACATTTTAATACAGGTCTTCCTGGTGATTTCCTCAGTGCTTTCCTGACGTGATTCCTCTTAAAGACACAGCGGGGCAATTTCTCTCCCCCCTCGATTTCCCCTCCCCCTGGCTGTCTGGCTCTCTAATTTCTCTGTCTCTCTTCTCCCTGTCACTCTCTCCTCCTCCTGTTTCTCTCCCTCGTATTTCTCTCCCCATCTCTCCTCGCTCCCAGTGTGGTGCACAAGAAAGTAAAAAAAGTAAAAAATATCATCCCAGCCAAAGTAGCTCTGGGTTGAAATTAAGTCGTTGCTGATGTCTGTCGTGCCTCCGTGACTATGGAGATGATTAATGAGGACAATTAAAGCTAGGGTTTGATATTCAGAGTTTTTATTTATGGGTTTGTCTGGGGTGCATGGCTCCACTGCAAGACTTCTGAGACAACTGGAATCAGGTTGGAATATTGAGAGGATTTCCCTTATTTTCTATTGTAAAACAGCTGAAAGCTATCGCCTGGTTTTTAACACGGGATCCTCATGGAAGCCAACCTCAATATTACTGCAAACCAGATCAAACCAGTATCTGGACCAGCTTCATATGAAATTATTTGATCAGAAGGATAAGCAGTTGTTTTGCCAAAGTTTGCATGCTATATTGTGGTTCTCATGGCATTTACAGTTTCACTCTATGTCAGCCATGACAGTGAGCAGATAAGCGATCTCTAACCCCTTACCAACGCAAGGAAACATCAACAACACAGTCCTGTGTGTAGGCTTGGGCGGTATACCGTATGTACAGTATACCAGGGTATTTGGAAATAGCCACAGGATGGTTTTTCAATACAGTCAATACCGTTTAAACTATTTATTTGAAGTTGTTTTATAAATGTGAATATTTCTAACTACTTTTTAAGTAAATACCTGCGGTCATCTTGTGCAACATGTTAGGAGATAAAGAAGACTGCATTCTTCATTAACCTGTCACATCATTTTCCCGGTAGTACCCAGTCACGTGGTGTTTGTAGCACACAACGACTAGAGACCTTGTGAGTCTTGTGAGTCGCTCACTGTTGCGCAGCATGCGCCAGGTGATCTAATTACATTATAGAATTCACAACTAAATGTTTGCCAGCTAGATATTTTGTAACTATTAAGTTAACCGTCTAAAATATGCTAAATGCTCTGCATTTGTGGTTAGCTTCTTCCAAAATCAATTGTGCCCCTTGTGTTCAGTGCCGGTATAATTGAATATCCCGGTATGGCACAAGATCGATATAAAGGTATGGCAATCTGGATGCCGCCCAAAGTCTACCAGTGTGTGTATTTTGCATGTATGTTTGTGTACGTACACTCAGTCGCTGGTTTATTAGCTACACCACCCTTTTCACAAAAAATGTATCTCTCCTACAGACAGTGAGTCACGTGGCCATGGCTTGCTATATAAAGCAGGCAGACAGGCATCGAGACATTCAGTTACTGTTCGATTGAACGTTAGAATGGGCAAAACGAGTGACCTAAGCGGCTTTGAGCGTGGTATGATCGTCTGTGCTTGGTGCGTCGGATACAGTATCTCAGAAAAGCTCACTCTCCTGGGATTTTCACGCACGAGTGTCTAGAGTTTACAGAGATTGGTGCTACAAAGAAAAAACATCCAGTCAGTGGCAGTCCTGTGGGCAAAAACAGCTCGTTGATGAGAGAGATTGAAGGAAAAGGGAAAATATCATGCAAACTAACAGGCGGGCCACAAACAGGCAAATAACAGCACAGTACAACAGTGGTGTGTAGAATGGCATCTCGAAACGCACAACTCGTCAATCCTTGTCATGGATGCGCTATTGTAGGAGACGACCACAACGGGTTCCACTCCTATCAGCTAAAAACAAGAAGAAGTGGCTCAAGTAGGCACTCAATCATCAATACTGGACAATCGAGGAGTGGAAAAACATTGTCTGGTCCGAAGAAGCCCGGTTCTTGTTGCGCCATGCTGATGGCAGAGTCAGGATTTGGCGTAAGCAGCATGGGTCCGTGGCCCCATCCTGCTTGGTGTCAACGGTACAGGCTGGTGGCGGTAGTGTACTGGTGTGGGGAATGTTTTCCTGGCACACGTTAGGTCTCTTGATACCAATTGAGTCACGATAGAACGCCATGCCCCGAATAATTCAGGATGTTCTGGAGGTAAAGGGGGGTACGACCCCCTACTAGATGGGTGTACCTAATAAACTGTCCACTGAGTGTATATGAGTGTGTACAAATGTGTTTGTACAAATGTACAAATGTGTTTGTGTGTGTGCAATAGAGTGGTACTCAATGTTGGTCTGCTTGATGGGGAGGGAGGGATTGACTGGCCTGAAATGACCGGCGGCATGGCAGCTGACGCTCTGTGGCATGTCTAGAATTTTGACAAAAGGGCCTCCCTCCTGTTCCCATTTCTACTCCGACTGGGAATAAGGCAAAGAAATGCATTAAGGATGTAACCCAAGCGTTTGAGGAGGGAAGGTTAGCCTAAACCAATTTCCTTGTCCTCGTTTGTTTTGAAAGCAGAGTCCCTGGGAAGGGGACAGAGGACTGATGGCTCGAGGGCCAGGCAGTAAAGTGGCTCTGCTCATGCTAACAGACCAGTGCTTATGTACTGCTATGTCAACTCTCAGTGATTATTGACCTCCTAGATGGAGATAAGGTCTAACATTATCCATCCCCATTCGCCTAGTGGTCCAACCGACGGCCCGGGCCTGGTTCCTGAAAGCAGACTGGGAGAGATAGCAGACCAGATTACACCAGTTGCTCTATAGGCTCTTTACTTTATAGGTCGAACACCAGGAAGAAATACTTTACGCTTCACTTAGTGACATATGATGTGAGTTTCATATCTCTTAGCTCAAGGAAACATATTACCGTAGAGAAAAAACGATCTGCTACTTTTCAATTCCCGTTGTCCTAGTAGGCTATGTCAGACAGATGCTTCCCTCCCTCTGTCTTGTGTCTGCCTTAATATTCAAAAACTACCAATCCCTCTTGTGTGATAAAGGCAGGTTTAAATCAGTGTGAAAGATGTGTGAAATATGGCTCATCTTTTTGTCTCGTGTGTGTGTGTCATCTCCCCATTAATGCAGGCAACGAGTGACAGATGAATATATGTCTGGCTACGTGTCTGAGGAATTGGGAAGAAAGGCGCTGTCGCTTTCAGAGCTGCTTGTCGGGAGGGGGCAAGATTAGAAGCAGTTGTCATTGGCAGGCTAGTGCAGGCTCAGGCTCACTGAGATAAGGCTGGATGTAATGACTGTAAAAAGCATCCTCACCTCGCTTTTTGAAAGCACAGAAAAGAGACGGTAGATGATTTTTGATTCTGGTGTGTATTTGTGCATGTATTTGATTGCAGGATGTTCCATGGCATGTGGGGGTAGTCTACCTATTTTGCAGTCAGATAGAATATCAGGCCATGAATCTTATTGAGAATGGTGCAAATAATTCATGTCTTTTTTAAGTGTTTTATAAGCATGTGCTTATTAAAACCTGTGTCCTTGCCACTTCTCTCCATACCCTCTGGCAATCCACACTGTCCATAGTAGACTTCTATACTACCCATAGTAGACTTCTCTCCATACCCTCTGGCAATCCACACTGTCCATAGTAGACTTCTCTCCATACCCTCTGGCAATCCACACTGTTCATAGTAGACTTCTCTCCATACCCTCTGGCAATCCACACTGGCCATAGTAGACTTCTATACTACCCCTAGTAGACTTATATACTACCCATAGTAGACTTCTATACTACCCATAGTATACTTCTATACTACCCCTAGTAGACTTCTATACTGCCCCTAGTATACTTCTATACTACCCATAGTAGACTTCTATACTACCCATTGTAGACTTCTATACTACCCATAGTAGACTTCTATGCTACCCATAATAGACTTCTATACTACCCATAATAGACTTCTATACTACCCATAATATACTTCTACGCTACCCATAATAGACTTCTATACTACCCATAGTAGACTTCTATACTACCCATAGTATACTTCTATAATACCCCTAGTAGACTTCTATACTACCCATAGTAGACTTCTATACTACCCCTAGTAGACTTCTATACTGCCCCTAGTAGACGTCTATACTACCCATAGTAGACTTCTATACTACCCCTAGTAGACTTCTATACTGCCCCTAGTAGACTTCTATACTACCCATAGTAGACGTCTATACTACCCATAGTATACTTCTATACTACCCCTAGTAGACTTCTATACTACCCCTAGTAGACTTATATACTACCCATAGTAGACTTCTATACTACCCATAGTAGACTTCTATACTACCCCTGGTAGACTTCTATACTACCCATAGTAGACTTCTATACTACCCCTAGTAGACTTCTATACTACCCATAGTATACTTCTATACTACCCATAGTAGACTTCAATACTACCCATAGTATACTTCCTGACTACCCATAGTAGACTTCTATACTACCCATAGTAGACTTCTATACTTCCCCTAGTAGACTTCTATACTGCCCATAGTAGACTTCTATACTACCCCTAGTAGACTTCTATACTGCCCATAGTAGACTTCTATACTACCCCTAGTATACTTCTATACTACCCATAGTATACTTCTATACTACCCCTAGTAGACTTCTATACTGCCCATAGTAGACTTCTATACTACCCATAGTAGACTTCAATACTACCCATAGTATACTTCCTGACTACCCATAGTAGACTTCTATACTACCCATAGTAGACTTCTATACTACCCCTAGTAGACTTCTATACTGCCCATAGTAGACTTCTATACTACCCCTAGTAGATGTCTATACTACCCATAGTAGACTTCTATACTACCCATAGTAGACTACCCATAGTAGACTTCTATACTACCCCTGGTAGACTTCTATACTACCCATAGTAGACTTCTATACTACCCCTAGTAGACTTCTATACTACCCATAGTATACTTCTATACTACCCCTAGTAGACTTCTATTCTACCCATAGTAGACTTCTATACTACCCCTAGTAGACGTCTATATTCCCCCTAGTAGACTTCTATACTGCCCATAGTAGACTTCTATACTGCCCATAGTAGACTTCCATACTGCCCATAGTAGACTTCTATACTGCCCATAGTAGACTTCTATACTACCCCTAGTAGACTTCTATACTGCCCATAGTATACTTCTATACTACCCATAGTAGACTTCTATACTACCCATAGTAGACTTCCATACTGCCCATAGTAGACTTCTATACTACCCCTAGTAGACTTCTATACTGCCCATAGTAGACTTCTATACTACCCCTAGTATACTTCTATACTACCCATAGTATACTTCTATACTAGCCCTAGTAGACTTCTATACTGCCCATAGTAGACTTCTATACTACCCATAGTAGACTTCAATACTACCCATAGTATACTTCCTGACTACCCATAGTAGACTTCTATACTACCCATAGTAGACTTCTATACTACCCCTAGTAGACTTCTATACTGCCCATAGTAGACTTCTATACTACCCCTGGTAGACTTCTATACTACCCATAGTAGACTTCTATACTACCCCTAGTAGACTTCTATACTACCCATAGTATACTTCTATACTACCCCTAGTAGACTTCTATTCTACCCATAGTAGACTTCTATACTACCCCTAGTAGACTTCTATACTACCCCTAGTAGACTTCTATACTGCCCATAGTAGACTTCTATACTGCCCATAGTAGACTTCCATACTGCCCATAGTAGACTTCTATACTGCCCATAGTAGACTTCTATACTGCGCCCATAGTAGACTTCTATACTACCCCTAGTAGACTTCTATACTACCCCTAGTAGACTTCTATACTGCCCATAGTAGACTTCTATACTACCCATAGTAGACTTCTATACTACCCATAGTAGACATCTTGTCTACGAAATACATTTAGTGCCTTCAGAAAGTATTCACACCCCTTGACTTTTTCCACATGTTGTTACAGTGAGATTAAAATGGTTTGAATTGTAATTTTTTTGTCAACGATCTACAAAAAATACTCTGGTATGTCAAAGTGGATGAAAAATTATAACATTTAGAAAACATTTTTGAAAAATAAAACACTAATATATCTTGATTAGATTAGTATTCAACCCCCTAAGTCAATACATGTTAGAATCACCTTTGGCAGCGACTACAGCTGTGAGTCTTTCTGGGTAAGTCTCTAAGAGAAACATTTGCCCATTATTCTTTTCAAAATGCTTCAAGCTCTGTCAAATTGGTTGTTGATAATTGCTTGACAACCATTTTCAGGTCTTTCCATAGATTTTCCAGCAGATTTAAGTCAAACTCTAACTCGACCACTTAAGAACATTCCTGTCTTCTTGGTAAGCAACTCCAGTGTAGATTTGGCCTTGTGATTTAGGTTATTGTCCTGCTGAAAGGTGAATTCATCTCCCAGTGTCTGGTGGATACCGACTGAACCAGGTTTTCCTCTAGGATTTAGCCTGTGCTTAGCTTCATTCCGTTTCTTTTGTATCCTAAAAAACTCACCAGTCCTGAACAATTACAAGCATACACATAACATGATGCAGCTATGCTTGAAAATATGAAGCGTGATACTCAGTAATGTGTAAATAACACTTTGTATTCAGGACAAAAAGTTAATTGGACACATTTTTGACAGTATTTCTTTAGACCCTTCTTGCAATTAGGAAGCATGTTTTGGAATATTTTTATTCTGTACAATCTTCCTTCTTTTCACTCTGTCAATTAGGTTAGTATTGTGGAGTAACTACAATGTTGTTGATCCATCCTCAGTTTTCTATCACAGCCATTAAACTGTATACCTCTGATTCTTCTCCCCGACGGTTCTTCATCTTCACAGCCCGGCCATTGTTAACTGCTTGTTCCATGTCAACCTGCCTGGAACCTCTCTATATTTATATATCTATCTATCTGTCTCAGGAGAAAGCTGCTATTCTCCTCATTTCATCAAGACACGTTTCCTTTTATTGCCTCACCTCATCCTCCTCATCCACCCCGGGAAGTCTTGTGAGCCCTATCTAAGAGCTTTTAACGTATTACACCTGTTACACTTGTCGGTAATATTTTAAATGAGGGGAGGTTTTTCCCGTAATGGTAGGAAGGTTCATGAAAAAGAGAGCCAGTCTCCTGTGATTGCAATCTAGGGAAAAAAATAGTTCCTGTCGAATTAAACCGCCATTGCGGAGGTTGGCAAAATTCTCTTCTGGATGCTTTGAAGCAAAGGATCACGGCCCAAAAAATTGAATTAAAGATGAAACATTTTTAGCGGAGAGAAAGGGCTGATGGTGTATAGACAGAATTTACAGGCACAGACACCAATTACTGGCATACATAACAAAACTCCAGACGTTATATTTGATCTCCAGTCTCTGGCAACGGCATCAAGTGCTTTTCCATAGAAAAGTGCCACTTTATATTCTTTTCTTGGCTGCGGCATTACAGCATGCACAGCTTTTTTTTCTCATTTCTGTTCGTCTCAGTCAGCGTTTCATTTGAATTAAAAAGGAATGTGCAGTGAGAGATCCGGATGTAGATTGTCTGGTGGTTGAGCTGGAATCACAGACCTGAGGTTTCTCTTAAATTTGATAATGAGGCCTCCCGAGTGGTGCAGTGTTCTAAGGCTCTGCCACTAGAGATTCTGAGTTTGAGTCCAGGTTCTGTCGCAGCCGGCCGTGACCAGGAGACCCATGGGGCGGCGCACAATTGGCCCAGCGTCGTCCGGGTTAGGAGAGGGTTTGGCCGACAGGGATGTCCTTGTCACATCGCGTACTAGCGACTCCTGTGGCGGGCCGGGCGCAGTGCATGCTGACACGGTCGCCAGGTGTACGGTGTTTCCTACGACACATTGGTGCGACTGGGTTAAGTGGGCATTGTGTGAAGAAGCAGTGCGGCTTGGTTGGGTTGTGTTTCGGAGGACGCACGGCTCTCGACCTTCACCTCTCCTGAGGCCGTACGGGAGTTGCAGCGATGAGACAAGACTGTAACTATGATTTGGATACCACAAATTTGTGGAGAAAAAGGGGTACTAACAAAAATAAATAAATAGATTTGATAATGACTGTTAAGGACAATAAATACTGATTCGTTGATGGCTTCTGTTCCTCAACTGGTGCAACAACAGGCAGCCATGTTTGTTTGTTGCATAAAGTGGTATAAATATTCAGTGCATCATACACACCTTTGTTTTTACCAACAAAACAGCACAATGCCATGTAGTTACTTGGAATGTCTTGCAATTACTATGTAATAACATGTGACTATCCAGTACTATAACTAATTTGAAACATAATTTGTCCAGTTGTTTTTAGCATTTGGAATAAGCTAAACTGCATGCTATTTACTCATTGTTGCATACTATAAAGCATTCCAGGTCCACCTCATGAAGCTGGTTGAGAGAAAGCCAAGAGTGTGCAAAGTTGTCATCAAGGCAACTTTGAAGAATTTCAAATATAAAATATATTTCAATTTGTTTAAAAGTTTTTGGGTTACTACATGATTTCATGTGTTATTTCATTTTATTTTTATTATACAACGTAGAAAATATCAAAAAAATAAAGAAAAACCCTTGAATGAGTAGATGTGTCCAAACATAAAACTGGTACTGTATATTCATTAAATCAAATAGCCTAGTACACACAACAAAAATGTTCAGATGTTCAAATCAAAAGGCATGTGGACAGGCCGATGCATCGCAAATTCAGGACCGCTGGACAGCAACATAATACACCAAAGCACTGATCATTGGGAACAAGATCAGAGTGACTGCTAAGGCATTATCCATAAATTAAATGATTAAATAGGTAGCCTAGCCTACCTAGCCTACAATCTATATGTTTAAATTAAAAGGCCTGATTAACTTGACATCAATAACTCAGCCACATCCCAAGTCCCCGATGCCAACACATTCAGAAATCAGAAGATGGTTTAGTAATTAGGTTCAAGGTTCTGACAAAGGCCAAGAGAACAAGAAACACTTCAGTGAGAAAACAGAAATACACTTTGTGTAAAAAAAAAAATACTAGTTTTGTTGTTTGTCTACCTGAACAGAACTAGGGCCTATCTCTCGCAGCCCACCTCTTCCAATACATCGTGGAAAAGTGTGCATCGAATTCTACTGGGTGAAGAGCCGAAATGAGTATAACATCCTGGCATTTAAACCATACTTGATTTTCAAGGTGTTGCATACTATTAAACATTCTATTTTCACATACTGAGAATGCGTCATGCTTGAAATGCAGTTTCCCGCTATTCGTTGATTTTGGTAGTGCATCCCCATATATAATTGATTGGTTGTTGTCAAAGCCGAAATGAGTGTGACATCCGGGCATTTAAAGTATACTCGATTTCCTAAATGTTGCATACTATTCAACTTTCTTTTTTTCTGCATACTCAAACAGCCTACTATTTAGGACCAAGTATGGGTAATCGGACACGGACACTTAGATTTTTTTCTCCTTTTCTTCTTCCCAATATGGAAGCTGCTTGATGTTCAAAGCAGACACTTGTCAACATGGCTTCATCATATATTAGACATGGGCCCACTGACAATCAAGATGGGGCCCCTAACCCATTGCACACTTTATACTGGAGATCAAGGTGGGCCCCTAACCCAATGAACACTTTGTAATGGAGAGCTGTGTTCTTCGCGGGACCATTGTGTGATGAAGTTTAGCTCTCTGGGGCCCGGGGGCCCGGGCAGTATGGCTTTGAATGGTCTCCTGGGGCCTCAGCCAGCCACGTCTCCCTGCTGATAGTCATCTATCTGGCCATGAGATCCAATGTCCTTGTATATAGAGCACTAGGTGCATGGGGTTATAACACTCGGCCATTCTGTCTGTCTGTGTCTGTCTGTGTCTGTCTGTCGCTATCTTTCTCTTTCTCCCACTGCTTCTTTCTCCAGCACATACAGTAGGGTAGAGGGATGGATTAGCACCCTGCAGCAATGAGTTAAGTCTGTTTTCTGCTCTGTGGGGGCTGGGTGCTGTAGGGAGAGAGAAAGAGATCCCATCCTCCCTCCAATGTGACTCCATTGTTGATCCATTGACCTCCCAGACAGTGGGTTAATGCTGATTAGCCGAGGCTAGGACACGGGAACGTGCGATTGAAGGGATTTTCCAGGAACGCCCAGCATTAGTTGGAGATTGCAGGATTGTTTTGGTCTGGAGTGTCCGTGGTCCGCCAGATTAGTGAGATGGATCAGATAAGACGAGGGGTGCTTTCTCTCTCGCTCTCTCTTTCTCCTTCCAAGCAATAGCCCCATCAGAAATGTGCTTAATAATAGGGAGAATGCTAAAGCTGGTGATCCTCTTACAAATACAGATGGTTTGAACATGAGAAAATCTCTTGTCAATGTCTGCGTTTGAGCCCTGGATCAGGTTTGATTAAGTGGGCACCATAGGTGAGCATGGATGGATCCCTGTCTATCGCCATGGTTGGCCCAGTAGCTGGTGTGGGTATGTGACCTCCTCCAGGACAGTAGAGTGGTGGTTATTCCAACAGGAAGAGAACGGCTGTGAGCTCTGAGGAGGTGCACTGCTGCTTATAAAGAGTGTTTTGTTTTCCTCCCCTCACGGTTGCAGCACCCTACTGGGAAAATCATTAGCCGCTGACATCATCTCACACTGTTGACAGTGAAAGAATATCATTCTAGTCTCAGGCCCTCCCCCTTCCCTCCCGTCTCTTGCTTTCTCTCCCTCTCTCGTTCTGGAAATGCTAAGCAGTTTATCTGAGCTCCATTTACGCAAATACGCACGACTGTCCCGAGCAGCGCGGGGTCTTTGGAACAGTATTCGGACACTCGGAAGCAGAAAACACACGTGTGTTTGTGTTCGGGAGAGAAGTCGAACCCAAGTCAGGTTAGAATCAGGAAGTGGGAGGACCCGATCGTTGAGCGAGGATCGCTGGGGCAGCCGTTGGATGAATGGGAGTTTGTCTGATGCTTGGAGCGGATGAGGAGAGGCTCTGTCGGCGACGGAACCGTCAGCAACCACAGGACATACGCTTTTACCAGCTGAACATATAATGAATGTGGAGTCCCCTTTTGGCTCAAGGTGATTCTAAGTGTGATTTTGTCTCCCTCTTTCGCAACAGAGGAAATTGGTCTGCGCTTTGTTGGATTTTTTTGCTCTGTAGGAGCGAGCTGTCGACTCTCTTGTGGTGTCTGTGGACGCAGCCTCTTTACGCGTCCAGATACACATTCTCCCAAGGATCCTGTCTATTCGAATCTCGGATATTTTCAATACATGAATATTGCGAAATAGATTTGTATTCCACCCTGAACTGGAGACGAAACGCACTTAACGGGATTTAGCGACCCAGAGTTGTTGCTGATGCTTTTGCTGGCAAGACACGTCTTCCTTTGTCCGAGAGGAACGGTAGCTTTTTATGCGCTTCTCGTCTCTCGTTGGAATTGTCTTGGAAAGGGCTTCTCTTTTCGCATGGCTGTCATCAATTAAAACGGAGTTGAATTCGCCCCGTTTGTGGATTACATTATTCGACGAGCAGAATGTAAAACGGGGCCGTATTTTCTAGACCACGAAAGTCATATATTTGACTTGTTATTTTCCTTCTTGCCAGTTTCGCCACATCAAAGGTATGCGCGTCGCGTTTCTTTATTCACGTAGTCTACCTTATTATGAATTAGCCTGTTTGGTTATTAGTTTATGCATATTAACGACGAATTATGTGTATTATCAATAGGTTTTATTGAACATAATAAAATGTGTAATATCTGTGTGGCTATTGCAGCATTTCGTTTTATAGGCTACTAATAAACATATTCATAATAACGCAAATGTGTAATATTCCTATGTGGAAAAGGCTGCTTTTACCGTTATGAATGGTGTTTATCTGTATATTTGCTGTGTGCAAAAGGGAAATATCCAAACTGAATGTGCTTCAATCAAGTCTGTCTATTTCAATCTGCCGTCATACTCTTTGATATGCTACTCTCGTTTTAATTTGTGGAATTACGAGATAAAATTATATTTTATGGAATGGCAAAACCTTTTTTCTGTTTTCCATGCACCTACACATTTTAATTCGGATGAGTAGATATACTGAAATGCCTATCTCTTACCATGGAGTGTACTGCACCCTAAGCAAATTAATATTTAAATGTTTCTGGCTTCAGCAGGGTCGTATCATGTGAGTATAGAAAATAATTGATAGGCTTTAGCCAATGTGATATATGTGGCATTTGTGCAATTCTCATACCGTTACTATTGGAGCCCGTGCCACTGTCCATTTGCAGAGAAGCTGTGGAGTCTTCATTTTCTGTGATAATGTCTTCTGAATTGTTTTGAATTGGGCTCATTGTCAAATTCACTTCCCGCGACTAATATCTAATATATAAACGAGCATCTTTCAATAGGCTACTGTCTTCTGGTTTTATACTTCTCTGCGACAAAAAGTGAAAACGCTATGAATGTGACATTTTAAACTAGTGGGTTCAATCTATTATTCCCTAGTAGACTCATCCATGGCACGCATATATTGGTAGGGATTGTAACAGGTCGGTCTTTCACCTTATTCGTGGTATTGAATTAGCCAACGCCTCCTCGACAGCACATTCTCACCTAAAAACACGTTAATTGTCTAATACTGTGTAAATGCTTAGCACTGAATGTTTGCACAATAACATAGCAATGTTAATGTACGCCCTGCCACACCGGGCTCGAGATGAAATGTGCTGTTGTGTCATGGACCAACAGTGCCATCAAGTGGCCGTGATGTGCAGTGCGGAATGTTTTGCTCCCGTTAGATGGATGGTACATATGGCCTGTTGGGTCTTTGACTATGAAGTCCACATGTTTAAGAAGATGTGCTAATGATATCGTCTTTCTCTCACACAGGGCTCTGATGCCAGCTCAGAGAAATTCTTCAGCACTGCTGCAGTTAAAGGTATGAGTTCTTATGTGTTTTATGTTGCAATATTATATAATGGCAAAATTATTTTCATTTGACAGAATCATAATGTGTTTCATTGTTTATTATTATTAGGACATTGGCTGGTCATTGTAATTCTGCATTGGCTCAGTGTATGAGAGCCGAGAGAGGCATGCCGTTGCAGCCTATTTGTATATCAACCAGAACCAGAGCTTGGTAATGCATTTCAGGCAAAAAAGCTTCCATTTGCAGTGCAGCTCTGTGTAACACAGGTGTGAAATATCAATCTGTGTTCGCTCACGTCTAGACGTGACTGAAAATCCATTAAGGGTGGTCTATTAAATGGAATCGAATTGGATACAGTGTGATGAATGAGAAAATCCATATTAGTTACTCACTCAAATAAACACCATGCGGAGTTTTGATATGCCAAAATATATTTTACTAGTTCTTTTAGTGGGAAATACATTGAAAATGAAATAATAAACACAAAAATCTATTTTGAAGCATAAATGAGAATTCTGGAAGAAAAAAACACAGAGTAATAATCATTGAGGTGTACATTTAACGTCCCGTATCACAGAGCATTGAGAAGCAGTGTTAGTTAACATGCCAGGAGGAGGGTTAGTGTTGTATTGTATAGGAGCCAGAGGAGGAGGAACCAGGAAGTGCTAATTCAGTAGGAAATGAAGTCAGAAGGAGGGCCTGGCATCTGTTTATGACCTCATTATCACGTCACTAATTTGCTGTTAAAAGCAGCCAGCCCCATTTTCTACGTCCAGATAATGTGTTGAATGGACATTCCTCTGTAATGGTGGGTTACTATCGGCTTTGATGGGGGCGGAGGGGGGAGTGTTAGGGGAGAGGAGGGGCTGGAAAAACAGGGGTTATGACCCCTTCAGAGAGCAGGAGAAAGAGGTGCTGATTGGTGCAGATAGGTTGTTGTTTC